>NC_060280.1:10271487-10482165 GCF_021613505.1 Equus quagga
ATATTAATCTAGGGCAGCGGTTCTCCACTAGATTTTGACCCCTGGGGGACATGTGGCAATGTCTGCAGACATTTGTGACTCTCACAGCTGACGGGGGCATGCTATCGGCATCTAGTAGGTTGAGCCAAGGGATGCTGATAAACATTCCACAATGCACAGGACAGACCCCACGACAAAGGAATGCCTGGCCTCAAATGTCAATAGGACGGACTAAGGTTGGGCTGGCCTGGTGGTACAGCGGTTAAGTTCGCATGTTCAACTTCAGCAGCACGGGGTTCGCTGGTTCAGATCCCGGGTGCAGACATGGCACCACTTGGCAAGCCATGCTGTGGCAGGTGTCCCACATATAAAGTAGAGGAAGATGGGCACAGATGTTAGCTCAGGGCCAGTCTTCCTCAGCAAAAAGAGGAGGATTGGCAGCAGATGTTAGCTCAGGACTAATCCCCCCCCCCCAAAAAAAAACAGGACTAAGGTTGAGAAATCTCAGTCTTTAAGACCATTTCTCAAAGTGTTTCCTGCCCAGTGACTTTCTCTTTGGTTAAAAAAAGAGAGGAGGGGATCATTAATCAAAGACCAGATGCTATATCCTCCTCTTAGAGATTCACAGCGCACATTATTAGCACATCAATAGCTCTGAGAAGCGTTACAGTAAAGATGACTGTTGAACATACTTTAACCAGGTATTACCCACATTTTGACTAGAGACCTCTTTTTTCCTATTTAAAACCCATCAACACCTTCAGCATCTAGTGTTGTTTGAATCACAGTTCATGAGACATGGCCCATGTACTCCAGATTTTAGAGAACAGTAATGAATCCTCTACCAAGAAAGGATAATCATAGCACAAATGAAAAGAGAATTTGCCACCACTGGTGTCACAAACACAGCACATTCTAATTGTATGCTACACAATTTACTACAGAAATGACAAAGTAACCATGAGTGAGAGATCAAGCCAGCTTCAGTCTTTCTCCCTCCAGGGCCTACCCCCAACCACATGCCCAGCAGGGAAGGCAAGTGCTTAGCACATAAGACACCTTATTATTGCTCGGGGTGAACCAAAAAGCATTTTCTCCTAATGTTAGCATTCTAAATAAAAACTGTACTCGGGGCCGGCCCCTGAGACTGACTGGGTAAGTTCCTGGGCTCCACTCTGGCAGTCCAGGGTTCCGCCGGTTTGGATCCTGGGCACCAACATGGCATCGCTCATCAAGCCATGCTAAGGCGGCGTCCCACAGGCCACAACCAGAAGGACCTACAATTAGAATAGCTGGATGACAGAATAGATAATCTTCAGAAGAGATTAATAGCAAATTTACATTTACAGAAAATACCGATCCCATGCTAGAATCACTTACAAAGGAACCTAATTAATCTGCCACTAGCAACCCTACACTGACGTTTACCCGGTCCCCCCAGTCCACTAATTCACTGATAGGAAAATAACTGCCTACAGAAGAAAGACTTAGCAAGAAAGCTCTTCTATTAATGTGTGCACATTATGTGGAAATTAAGGATTTGGCGGAAACTTTTTCTGGAAAGAGGAGTTCAGCAAAATGTCTACTCTTACAGTCAGTTCTCCATTAATTCTGTGTAGTCTTCAAAAAACAAAGGACTTTTGGAATTCAACTAAGAAACCTTTACCAATCTGACATAATTCAGCAGATCTATGCACACAAATGTTTGTGAATAAGCATTCAGCCATTGATTAAAGTGAATTATAACTGATGCTAAGAAATTATTAAAAGAAGAGCCATTCATCTCCCTCCTGGGGAAAAGATCAGCTGATAAATGTGCAGACAGATTCAGGGGAAAATGGCCCCTGTCTGCAAGACTGCAGCATGTTAAACACTAAAATAAAATAAACTCACAGTTTAGTACAAATTAAGGATTCATTACAGTCCAGTCTTTCTAGGAAAAGGGCAAAAAAAAAGTTTGTTTTAGATTTGGCACTGTGTCAAACCATTTCCTAGTATTCTCTTTCAAAACAGTTGGCTAAATCTAAGTATTCTGCTTCCATATGCTCAGACTCCATCTTATTTCCATGCACCAGAAACAAACCAAAAAAGTCTTTTTGATCAATAACTGAAAGTAGCCCCTTCTAGCAACATGCTCACTTAGCATATTTAAGATAAAGTTATTATCAGCCATTCATCAGAGATTAAATTACATCATATTTTAAATTGGTACTATGGGCAATACCGACAGCAGAGCAGTTAAGAGGGTGAACTCTTGGAGTTAAAGCCCAGAGGAGCTCCCTTCTCTGTGTGACCTTGGGTACAATCACTGTGCCTCAGTTTCCTCATCTGTAAAATGACGATAACAATGGTATTCTACTTCAAAGGGTTTACGTGAGCATTAAACATACTAATACATGTAAAAGGGTATGGAAAAATAATTCTTAGCTTAGCTGAAAAAATTAGCTATTTAAAAAATACATTTTAAAGGCTAATCAGAATTTTAAAATTATATTTAATAAATTAGAGAATAAAGGCTTGGCAGACTGATCATAATCACATGACATTTATTTAGTGAATGGTCCTGTATTACAATCCCTGAGTCAGAACTGAAATTCCTGGGGTTTTTTCAGGAGTCTATCAGAATACGTTCACTTTCTTGTGTCACTTCTTTTTTCAGATCAGCCAAGACTACGTGTGTGTGTGTGCATACAAAAAATTTATAAAACTTCTCAAAATTTCATTACAGTTAAGAAATAATTTGAGCACACTCGCCAAATTAGTGCCAATTCCAACTTTAAGATTCTTCTCACAAAGATAATCAAGAGATTGTTTTTCCTGTGCCAAAAATAAAAAATCAATTTTATTTAATACTCTGAACTTTGGCATTTACACTTAAGATTTTTCCCATATCTCTACCTCCATTTAAAATAATACACATGAAAACAAGCATTTTCCCACATACTCCATAATGATTCTTAGCTAAGATCAGAATCCTGATCAGACAATATTAGAGATAGTTTCTAAGGCTCTAGTTAAACAACCTAATTTTTATATTAGATAAATCAGTACTGGAGAGGTTAAGTGACTTATTTTACATCATAGAACTAGAAAAATAATACTAGACAATTTTTTACCACCCCTTACAAACCCTGGCCTTAAAATTCAATTCCCACTGCTGCCTAACTGGACAGAGATGTAAACAGATGAGAGAAGATAAGCATCCCTGGCAGCAGAAACATCCTTCCATAAATGCATGTCTTTGCTTCGCATTGTTTAGGGTCAGCCATCATTATTAGGTCAGAGAACTTCTGAAAGCAAATGATCAAATCCTTTTGTTGTAACATGTACGGGATTTAGCACAGTGTTAACCCATAAAACCTATGAAAGACCCTATCACATGACTCTTTAATTTGGCAGAAATCACCATATGGGGTCAGCCACTATGGGGTAGAATTGGGCTAAACTATAACAGAAGCAGAAGGCTAAAGCAAGTCTTTCTTCTTTTCCCATTTTTATCTCCTTTTTCTCTCTTCATTAGTGTATAATTAAAAATGGTACCCTCCTCTATATCTATCTCTAATAACCTCTTTTTCATTTCAGGAGCAAGATATTGCTGTGTAAGATATGATGAGACTTCTAGTCTGTCAAAGTAGTTTCTAAACCTTTAGTTAAAAAATAACAACTAGTAAATTAATACAAAAGCATTCCTTCAAAACAAGAATATACATCTCCTAAATATGCTACATTATTGAAGACTCAATGAAGATTGACAATTTTATTGGTTGTTCATTTCACTTAGTATTCAGATATCTGCTCAATTACTACCTCATCAAAAAGGATTTTCCTGATGTCCCCTTGTAAAGCACCTTCTTTTTCCCTCACCAAGCTCCAGCTCTTTACTCTGCTTTGCTCCGAGAGGAGCAAGGACTTTGTCCATACTGTGTGAAGCTATATTCCTGAGGGCTAGAAATGTGCCTAGCACGTAGCAGGAACTCAGGAAGCAATTTTTAAATGAATAAAAGAATTATTAATACTGTACTTGCATATCATTATAATTGTTAAAATGAAACAATACCTACTTTTTGTTATTTTTCTAGTACAAATTAAAATTATTTTAAAATGCTGTTTTGCTTTCTAAAATTAAAATTCTCAAATAATATTCGTGATGATAATCATTAAAGTTCATTATACTAAGTGTCTTTATAAGGATTATCTCATTTAATTCTTCCCTAAAGCACATTTTATTGTTATTCTCATTTAACTGATGAGGAAATTAAGGCTTAGAAATGTTGAATAACTTAAAATAACAGGACTTAAAAAACAGCTCACAGAAACAGCTGATTGAGTCAGAATTTGAGACTTGGCCTGTCAACTTCCCAATTACTGCTCCCTGTTGCTGCTTAAAATGATTTACCTGATTGAAAATAAGCTTGAGTATTTGTAGGATATTATACTACATTTGTAATTGAGGACTCAAGTGTTCTGAAATGAAAAATTCCCCACAGAGCGTATTAAACAAGATTAGAATTTACAATAGACTCATACTATCTCAGAGTGATAGCTTAGTTGGCAACTGGCTCTCAGCCACCATCCATTGTGAAAATTATCAGTTTGGAAAAATCAATGCACATTCTAGAATATATGTAGAACCAATATATGACATTTGTGAGATAAATTAATATGTCTGATTAAAAATATTATCAGATGAAATGATTTACATACGTATTGCTAAAGGTTGTTGTCCTTTCTCTCAACTTTCCACTTTGCTAAACTTCATTTTACTTTAGGCTCCCTACGTGAGAGAATAGCCTTTAATTTCCTGGGAATTGTCCTTGGTTCTGAACCAAGTCATTTATTACTGATATCAGAAGGCTGTGCTCCAAATGCCCTGCTCATCTGCAGTGTAATTCAGACTGTAATTTCACAGGCTACTGCCTCACCTGTGGGGGTGCCATCTGGAAGAGAATTACACCCGATGTTTTCTCCCATGATGCTCACGGGGCACTCTTCTTTCCAAACTGAGATTTACTTTTTAAAATTAAAGTTTGCATTTGTGCTTCAAAAATTAATTATTACAAAAGGAACACAACAGATCAAATCTAGAACTAGAACATTAACATTATTCACTGAAATGGGAACCTTATTTTAAAATGCCTGTTAGTGACATCTTCTTGGAATAAACAAAGATAAAAGAAACTTGTAATATCTTTATAGTATAAGGTGCTTCTCTTGTCTAATTTTTCTTAGCTCAAATATCTGAATTACTGATATACCCTTAGGCAGAATTAACTATTTAAAAAGGCAAGAGAGGTATAAATAAAATGAAGCAATAAGCTGGGTTTATTTAAAGACAAAAATAAAAGATCACTTCCAACAAACAAACAAGCCTACGAAATCTAATCCTGACTTCTCAGTGTACTTCTGAAGCGTAATAAATATTTGATGACATTTTAAAAAATACTACTCTCAATTCTATAAGATTTACTGTAAACAGAACTTCATCCAACATGATTGACAGGAGCAGTCAGTTGTTAATTGAACATAATACATTTTAAGTAAAAAGACAGAAGTGTAGATTTGTTTACCGATACTCTTTGAAGATCGTCCACTGACTGGATTCTTCACCAACTTCCCTGCATAAACCACACTCACAATGGATTGTAAATAATTTCCAGTTTTGGTAATTTTAAAATAGAAAAAGAATCTAAGGGTACAAGCCAGGTGGAGAATTCCTGAAGTCTGTAATGCCCACCCTCCCACTCTCGGTCTTTCATAACTGTTTTACTCACTACTTTACTAAACAGCAACTTCTTTCACAATCTTGTTCAACAGCTGATGTTACTACTGACTGATTCTACATAAGTAAACAGGCGAACTAATGTGATAGGTTTTTGGTAAACATACAAGCCCACTGACAGGAGCAGAGGAGTAGCAGTGCGCTGAAGGCAACTTACCAGCTCGGGCAGCCCATAGGAATGTAGCAGGTGTTACACAAAAACAATGCAGAACGTCATCAATTTGGTGAACTAAACGAACCGGGGCCAAGTGGTAAAGTTCGCGTGCTCCACTTTGGCGGCCCAGGGTTCAGATCCTGGGCACGGACATGGCACTGCTCACTAGGCCATGTTGAGGTGGCGTCCCACATGCCACAACTAGAGGGACCCACAACTAAAATATACAACTATGTACTGGGGGGATTTGGGGAGAAAAAAGCAGGAATAAAAAAAAGGAAGATTGGCAACAGTTGTTAGCTCAGGTGCCAATCTTTTTTAAAAAAAGGAAGCTCCAACTGTATATCCATGTGACAAAATACACTGTCATGATGTCACCTTCTAAGGAAAATTTTTGGTGATGTCCCAGTCTAGGTCAGGTGGCCTTTATAACACGACCTAAGTTACAGGTTGAATTATTTTCAACGCATAGAAATGAAAACTCTAAAGAAGGGTTTCTCAGCCTTGGCACTACTGACATTTTGGGCCAGATAACACTTTATTGTGGGGACTGTCCTGTCCATTGCAGGACGTTTAGCAGTATTCCCTTGCTTCTACCTACTAGAGGCCAGCAGCACTCTCCTCCTGCCCCCCAGTGTAAAACCTAAATGTCTCCAGATGTTTCCCACTGCCCCAAAATCACCCAAGAGAGCAAAATTGCACACCCTCCCTCCGCCGCTGAGAATCACAGCTCTAGAGACATCCAAAAAGTACTTAAATAAGCATTTTCTCCTAATCTACAATGCTTTCTGCTAAAAACGTACCAAACTTAAGATTTTATAGGATGTAATATAACCTCTATTTATTTCACTGTTATATTTATAATAGTCTTAGACATTGAACACCTAAATTACAGTTTTTGAGTGATTCCTCAGTCTTATTACTTGACTCTTTCATCTTAAAATGTGCAAATGCTAATCACTTTATTTATCACAAACGTGACAGTGAAGTTACACATGAGTTTTTTAAATAATTATGTAAGGGGCCGGCCCGGTGGTGCAGTGGTTAAGTTCACACGTTCCGCTTCTCAGTGGCCCGGGGTTCCCCGGTTCGGATCCCGGGTGCGGACATGGCACTGCTTGGCACGCCATGCTGTGGTAGGCATCCCACATATAAATTAGAGGAAGATGGGGACGGATGTTAGCTCAGGGCCAGGCTTCCTCAGCAAAAAGAGGAGGACTGGCAGTAGTTAGCTCAGGGCTAGTCTTCCTCAAAATAAATAAATAAATAAATAATTATGTAAAATCCTTTTGGGTAAGGTACTTTCCTTACTGCCAGCTCTACAGCGATTGAGACAGATTATATTACGCTCTCACACTTAGCAAAACGCAAGTGGTTGAATATATCAAACAAGAATACCTGTATCCTTCGCATTTATTTGCCATAGGATGAGTAAGAAAAATAATGCTATTTTTAACATACACACACACAGACATCTTTGTTCAATGTTTTGTGTATGTGGCTAAGATAAATTTCTTAAAGCAGAATTCCTGGATTAAAGGATATGCACATTTAAAATTTGGATCTGTATCACCAAACAGCCCCAAAGAAAGACAATGCTAAATTTTTATCCCCACAACTGTATGAGTGGATTAAAGACAAAAATGTGAATGGGAAAGGTAGGAAGTTTATAGAGAATATTTTCATGTCCTTGGGGGGAAAAAGTTCTAACTATAAAGAAAAAGACCAATAAATTTGACTACATTAAAATTCAAAACCTATGTGCATCAAAATCCTAAAAACATAAGTCACAGTGTTTGAAAAGATACTCGACATATACACACACGTGCACACGCACACACACGCATATTCCCATCTCCAACAAAGAAGACTAATCATTAAGAAAAGGCAGGCAAACCCCTCCAAAATGGGCAAAAGAATTAGACACAGTTACAGGAAATCTAAGCAGCCAGCAGTCGTATGCAGAGATGAGCTTCATTAGTAATTCAAAGGCAATGAGAAACTACTAGATGACTACCAGATTGGCAGTAATTAAAAAGGTCTACAGTACCCCGTGTCGACAAGTCTATGGAGCAAAGAAGCAAAAATTTTACTACTTTGAAAAAATTTGGCATTATCTAGTAACATTGAAGAGTAGTACACTCCATGATCTAGTAATTCTACTCCTAAATACACGCCCAGCAATGCATGCTCAAGCGTAACAACATACATGTACAAGTATACTACAGCACTATTACCTGTCACGGTTAAAAACCTGGAAATGATCCAGTGCACACCAACGGCAGAACGAATAAACACACTGTCATATATTCATACATAACAGCATATACAGAAATGAAAATGAACAAATTATCCTTACAAGCATATTGACGAACGTTATAAACTTGGTTTATAAACGTTATGACTTGGTGACTAAAGCAAAAAGCTACTTTTTTCATACCAAAAATACTTACATTTTGATTCTATTTATATAAATCCCAAAACTGAAAAATATTTAGGAATATGAAAATAGGAGGTGAAACCATAAAGAAAAGCAAAGAAATGATTACATAAAGGACAGGAGAGTGGTCCCCTCTCTGGGGTAGGAAAGGAGTTGTAACTGAGAAAAGATATTTGGGTGGCTTCATCCTATATTTTTCTCTGGCTAATGATTACATAAGTCTTCATTAGGTAAGTATTTGTGACACTGTACCTGAAAGTTTATTAAATTTTCTGTGTATATTTCACACGTTAAAAGGTTATAAAAAGAAAATTTATACAGTTATATAATATGCAATAATCTAGGGGAAAGCAAAAAGAATACACATTTATTTCTGTTTATAAATGCTTAGAACATATCTGAAATAGTACACAATTAATTAGAAAAATAAAGTAAACTAAAGGACCAAAAGTATTATTAGGGTCAAAGAATAATACTTCATAATAATAAAGAGGCCAAGTTTCATCAAGAATACTTAACAATCCTAATGTATATGCACCTAAAAACCACACAAAAATACCTGAAGCAAAAACTGACAAAACTGAAAAGAGAAACAATTCCTGAACTATAGACAGAAATTTCATTATTCTACCTTCAGTATTTAATGGAACAAGTAGACTCAAAATACTAAGTATTTACAAGATTTGAATGATACTATTAACCCACTTAACCCAACTCACAACTATGACACACTCCATCCAACAACAGAATACAGATTCTAAAGGAATGTGGAACATTTAACAAGACAGTCCATATGCTGGGCCATAAGACAAGAAAGAGCAAATTTAATGTAATGATAACATCATACACAGTATAATATCTGATATCAACCAAATTAAATTAGAAATCAATTAAAAGAAAGATATCTAAAAAATTCCCAAACACTTCAAAATTAAACAACATGCTTCTAAATAATTCATGAATCAAAGCAGAAATCGCAAGGGTAATTTTTCTTTTTTGGAGGAAGATTAGCCCTGAGCTACTATCTGCCAAACCTCCTCATTTTGCTGAGGAAGACTGGCCCTGATCTAACATTTGTGCCCATCTTCTTTTACTTTATATGTGGGACGCCTACCACAGCATGGCTTGCCAAGCAGTGCCGTGTCCACACCCGGGATTCGAACCGGCAAACCCTGGGCCACCAAAGCAGAATGTGCACACTTAACCGCTGTGCCACTGGGCCAGCCCCACAAGGGTAATATTTTGAATTGAGTAAAAAATTTGAAGGATGCAGCTTCAGTAGTCACAAAAGGAAATTTACAGGTTTCAAAGAGACGAAAAAAGCAAAGTGTAGAAGATGCTTCAGGATTGAGTTTGTAATCTATTTCGTTCAGTGCTTTATCCTGCCTAGAAGAGTGCCAGGCACACAGCAGCCACACAATATTTGTGCAATGAATGCGTGTGCCAAGGGGTGAAGATACAAATACATGTTTATAATAGATTAAAATATTTCAGGAAGGATACACTAGAAACTGATAACAGATTTTGTTGGGGGATTGGGGTAGGTCCTGAGTGGTAACGACGAGGGATGAAATTTGTAACTTCTATGTGTTATCACATGGTTAAAAAACAACTATAAAATTTTACACGTATATCACAAATATTTGTCAGCGCACTATTTCATTATTTTTTCACTTGATCGCTACCTTTCCTGAAGGAGAACGGGAATGATGGTGGTAACTTGCATTTACTAGGCGCCTTTACATGCCTGCTGCCACCCTGCACGACCACCTCCTTCCTCTTCCCACCCTACAGCACACAGCTCTCACTTGCCAGTGTCCTGGACTTCTGGAGCACGTAACTCAGCGAGGAGCTAATTTCCTCTGCATGCTCTTCTCAAGTTTGAAAAACTTTATTAGTTTAAAAGTATTTCCCCCACTAGATGGCACTCTCACTTAATCAACAAAAGACTCACAAATCGGCCCTTTTCCTCAAACTGCAGCAAACTGTCCAATAAGCAAGTCTGTCAAAGAAAAAAGTGAATCACTTCCAGATCTTTCCAAATGCACATGTGGGTCTCACTCCAGACGTACAGTATCAGTCTCTAAGGACGGGGGTGGAGGATGCACGTGTATTTCCAAAACAATACTCCCAACCCCCTACGCTGATTGAAAAAACATCACTAATTAGAACCGAACCTTGTACTCTTAATACAACGAAAGTATTAATTAGCTAGTACTTTTATTAAAGAGAATTATATATAAAACAGTGATTCTCTGCAACAATGCATTTTAGGAGCTACTGACCCTCTCAATACAACAAATATGCAAGACAAAAGAAGAAGAACATCTTGTTAGAGGCATCAGTAAGCAGGCTTTCACATGAGAACGTTCACTAAACCTAGTGAAGGAAAATGGGGAGACAGGAGACAAAGCCCACAGTCCAGCCAAGGTGAAGAACAGAAGAGGAAACTGCCCCAAATAACAAAGCAGACACAACAAACGTATCTGCAGAGTACGTGTGAATTTAAAGCCCTGCTCCCACCACTCTGTTTAGAAACCTGGTGCTGAGTGCTCACACACGCACTTCCTTCCCACCTCCAATAAACTGCAAGCATAAACCAGGCCTCACGTATATTTACAACCCTAACGTCTAGGTCACAGGAAAAACCACAAACCAATAATTTTAAAGTGATTCTGCCACATATTCTATTGGAAAGACTGTGAAAAAAACAAGTATCCTGATACCACTTATTTTGGTAAGAAAGCCAAATGGTAAGATCAGTATTGAGGAGAATTTGGAAACAACTAGTGACACTGCAGATGCATTAACCCCTCGACCCGTCAATCCCACCTCTAGGAATGCAAGATGAAATGACATATGCACAAGAATATTCAATATTCAATAGTATTATTTGTAATAGTAAAAGGATGGAAGAAATTCTCATCAGTGTTAGCCTGTACATTATATTTATCTATACAATGGAGTATTATACAGCCTAAAAAGGAATGAAGAGTATCTATATAATGATCCAAAGTGATGGCTAAGACATAATTCTAAATTAAAAAAAAGTACAGAGCAGTGTATAGAGCATGCTTTTACATAACACAAGGGTGAAAATATAAATATATACATATCTAATATTTTTGAAACAAACCAAAAGCCCCCTCAAAAAAGTCATCTATTCACTAAAGGACAGAAGAAATAGAATCACATAATTCTTTTCTTTTCTTTTTTTTTAAAGATTGGCACCTGAGCTAACAACTGTTGCCAATCTTATTTTCTTTTTTTCCTGCTTTTTCTCCCCAAGTCCCCCCAGTACCTAGTTGTATATTTTAGTTGAAGGTCCTTCTAGCTGTAGCATGTGGGATGCCACCTCAGCATGGCCTGACGAGCGGTGCCATGTCCGTGCCCAGGATCCAAACTGGTGAAGCCCTGGGCCACCGAAGTGGAGCACGCAAACTTAACCAGTGGGCCACGGGGCCGGCCCCACATAATTATTTTCATAGTTAAAGCTAAACAAACAAAAAGAGGCAGCAATTCTCCCAAAATGAAGAGAAAACAAACAAATCTGATTCTATGTGAAGTTGGTTACATAACCAGACAAGAAAATTATTTTAAGTGACTTTGAAACACAGTATTTAGACCGTACATTTCTCATGAGATATATTCTAGAACAAAAGAAAATATAAAGAAAGTCTAAACTGCATTTAGAAGTCATTGTTAGTAAAGTTGGTAAAAAAATTTTGAAACGATTATAGGTATAATATACGATAAAACAAATAAGCAATTATCTTATGAATCAAGATTTTCTTCACAGAAGAAAAGAGATACAAGAATAAAATTAAGACTTTAAGTAAAAATTCCATAATGTTTAATCGGAAATGTCAGCATAAACTCATGATTTTTTTATATTAAAAAACAGCTACATCTGTCCACTAAGAAAAACACACAAGCAGTGACAGTCCAGTAATGAGCTCCTAGAACCCAGGGTGTGATCTTTATAGACCATTTTCTAATGAAGGAACCAGGATTCTGTGATTCCAACTTTAGGCAGTACAAGTGACCATAAACTATCTTACAGTACCAGAAAGTAAAGTCTGAATCATAAACATACTTAGATTCTATTTTCTGTCTTTCATTACACTATATGCACCTGTAGTTTAGATATTATATTGAGGATGACCAGGGTTTGTTAAAGGGATACAAGAGGCAAGTTCAAAAATCGGCCAATTTAAACATCCAAAATAGTAACAATAGTTCAAAATATATCAAGTACATTAAAAATCCATGACATTTAGTAATGCTACTAAAAGCAACAACAACAAAACCTTTAGAAAATGCTAGAGAGAGAATTCATTATTCTGAAAATGGAAAAGAAATAGAGAATATCAAGTATTTATCTTATTCTTCCTATATAAACTGTAATTCACAACCAAATATTTGATGAGGGCTATGGAATAATTTCAGCTAACAAATAAAGAATAAATGATACAGGGGCTGGCCCCGTGGCCGAGTGGTTAAGTTCGTGCGCTCTGCTGCAGGCGGCCCAGTGTTTCGTTGGTTCGAATCCTGGGCGCGGACATGGCACTGCTCGTCAGACCACGCTGAGGCAGCGTCCCACATGCCACAACTAGAAGAACCCACAATGAAGAATACACAACTATGTACCAGGGAGCTTTGGGGAGAAAAAGGAAAAAATAAAATCTTTAAAAAAAAAAAAAAAAAAAAAAAAAGAATAAATGATACAACTAAAATGCCACAAATTTGCAACTTTTAATGTAGTAATAAATCTAAGGAGTCATTTTCAATGGCTTCTAAAACCATCAGGTCAAAGACTGATAGGGAATTTTCTAATGAATAGATTAGGCTGACAACTCCAAAAGCCACTGATCAATCTCAACATAACAGAAAGAGACAAGCAGACATTAATTTAGAGATATTAAGCAGACATCCCCTGATATGATGCAATAGAAATTAACTACCATCACTGCCCATGAAGTATTCCAGGGAAAAAAATCAACTTGAATTTGTGAAGCCACTATTTCTGGACCTCGTATGTTTGGTTTGAAAGAAATACAAGGCATAGAAAAACACGCTAAATGACACCATGAGGAGGCAATCATCAAAATCCAGAATGTGGAAAATTCTACAGGACAAGTGACCCAGTTTTGTCAAAGAATGGCAAGAAAAAAAAGGGGGGGCGGGGATGTGAACCTACAGATTACAGATTTTAGACCCGATATCAAAAGCATGATCCATAAAGTAAAAATTGATAAATTGAACTTCATCAAACTTTAAAACTTTTGCTCTGCGAAAGACCCTGTTAAGAGGACTGGCTACAGAGAAGGAGAAAATATTTGCAAACCACACTTCCGATAAAGGACTGGCAAAAAGAACTACCAAAGTCAACAACAACAAAAAAGAAACTAGAAAATGAGCAAAAGACACAGACATTTCAGTGAAGACGAGATACAGATGGCAAATAAGTCTATGAAAAGATGTTTAACGTCATTAGCCATTAGGGAAATGCAAATTAAAATCGCAGTGACCTATCACTACACATCTACTGGAACGGCTTAAATAAAAAATAGTGACCATACAAAATGCTGGCAGGATGGGGATGGATGCTGGCCGCTGAATCACTCATATATTGCTGGTAAGAATATAAAATGGTACAGTCCCTCTGGACAACAGTTTGGCAGTTTCTTATAGAACTAAACACGCAGTTACCATATGACTAGCAATTGTACCCTTGGGCATTTATCAGAGAGAAATGAAGTTTATGTTATGCAAAAAATCTATACACAAATGTTCATACAGCTTTATTTACAACAGCCCCAGACTGGACATCCTTCAAAAGCCAAAAGGTTAAACCAACTGTAGTGCATCCATACCCTGGAATACTACACAAAAATAAGGACAGACCACTGATGTGTGTGATAATGTGGATGAATCTCCAAGGAATTACACAAAGTGAAAAAAGCAAACCCCAAAGGTCACATACTGTGTGTGCAATTCCACTTACACAGCATACCTGAAATAACAAAAATATAGAAATTGAGAACAGATTGGCAGTTGCCAGAGGTCAAGGCTGGGGACTGGAGAATGGGGAGGTGAATGTGGTCATAAAAGAACAACAGGAGGGCTCCTTGCAGTGACGGGCTTGTCCTGTATCTTGATGGTATCAACATCAATACCCTGGTTGTGCTACTGCACTATAGCTTCCAAGATGTCATCACTGAGAGAAACTAGATAAAGAGTACAAGGGATCTCTGTACTATTTCTTACGATGCATGTAATAATCTAAAATTATCTCAAAATAAAAAGGTTAATGAAAAAAGATTTATAAAATAAATTAATCAAATGCAATATGTGGACATATCTCAGATCCTGATTTAAACAAATCAAATGTAAAAAAATTCAGGGAAATGTGAACACAGATTAGATATTAAGGAACTATTATTATTTTTTGTAATATGGACATTGCTAATTTTGTTAGGCTCGACAATGGCATAATGAATGTACCTTTTTTTTTTTTAAAGATTGTATTTTATTTTTTTTTCTCCCCAAAGCCCCCCGGTACATAGTTGTATATCCTTCGTTGTGGGTCCTTCTAGTTGTGGCACGTGGGACACTGCCTCAACGTGGTTTGATGAGCAGTGCCATGTCCACGCCTAGGATTCCAACCAACGAAACACTGGGCCGCCTGCAGTGGAGCACGTGAACTTAACCACTCGGTCACGGGGCCAGCCCCATGAATGTACATTTTTAAAAGTGTTATCAGTTACATATAGCAAAAAAAGTTAATAGTAGAAAGATAGATAAACTAAAAATGGTAAAATGTTGAAGCTGAGTGATAGGTACACGAGGTTCACTGAAATACTCATTCTAAATTTTTTACACTGGAAACATTCCCTAATAAAGTGGGTTTTTTAAATTAAAAATAATAAACACAGTGGTCTGCATATGTAATCATCCCAAGTACATGACAAAAACAAATGCAAATTATTTGGGGTAAGACCCCAGGCATCAAAGAATTTTCCACAGATAAAAGTTTCTTGAAAGATATATAGCACAACATCAAGTAGTATTAAATACTCAAATAAACAAGCACCAAGCACCATGAGTGAGGGCCAGGAGAAACAGCAGCAGCAAAAGCAGACCTGTAGTCAGACACTGTAATTAAAAACACAAAATATAAAATAAGTATGTTTATGATTCTTTAAATTAAAAGAGGCTTGGAGATAATAGTAACAAGCAAGCAAAGTTCTAAAAGAATCAAAGAGAATTCCTAGAAGTTAAAAAAAAAAAAAAGAAGTAACTGAAATGAAAAAACTCATTGAACGGGTTTAAAAGATTATTAGAAAGAGCTTCAGAAAGAATTAGTGCATTGGTAGACTGAACTGAAAAAGTTATGCAGAATGCAGTCAAGAAAGTCAAAACAATAGAAAATGTGAAGCAGATTAAAGAAAGATGAAGAAGTCTAATAAAACATGTAATGGCAATTCTAGAAAGATTTAGTAAACAAGGTACAAAAAACTCAAACCATAAAGGAAGTTTAATAAATTTGACACAGTAATAATGAAGAATGTCTATTCATCGAATTACACCAAAAAACAGTGAAATGACATGTCATGCACTGCCAACAAAGATAGCAGACAGAGAATTATGTATCCATCAAGACAAGCCAGGTTATCCTGCATTAAAAAACAACACCCATATCATGACTTAAAACAAAAAAGATTTATTTCTCATGCTACAGTTTGACAAGAGGCATTGCATATCTAATTACTCAGGGAGTCAGGATGACAGAGGGTTCATATTAATACATACTTCCACAATGACTGACGCATAGAAAGGGGATGTGGAAAATTGTGCACTGGCTCTTAAACATTCTGTCTGGATAGAGCATGCCATTTCCAGTGAATTTCACTGGCCAAAGCAAGGCACAGGGCCACATCTGACTTCAAAGGGGACAGAAAGTTAAATTCTATTGTGTGCCCAAAACAAGGAGAAGCAAAACATTTGAGAGGAGTCCTAATAACAAATTGGCAACTAGAATAAATAAGGAACTCTTTCAGAAAAATAATAAAAAGATAAAAATCCCAAATAGAACGATAGGTAAAAGAAATGAACAGAAATATCACAGAAAAGAATCCTGAAATGAGCTATAAGCATATTAAAAGTCAGAACTGTTAGTTCTTAAACATTACTAAGTATTTGGATTAAGTTTTGTCCCTCAAATTCTTATACACTTGCACTCCAGAATTTCCCTAATTACATAAAGAAACGAGGAAAACCAGCAATTAAAAACATTCACAATATTATTTTTTATCTTGAGAACATGTAGGTAATAGGTTGCACCTGCTTGGCTATATAAAAGGGTGCGATTTCTTTCTGTCTTTGCAATCTCTTAGCAATTGCCTGTAATGTGCATCACATTCTGGTTTAATGCTTATTTAGTAATAAAACTGTGTTCTTTCTCTACTAAAAAAAGTAGTGACAACAGAACTGAACAAGGAAAGGAAATAACATCAAAACTGACATCCATAATATGAAAAAAATGTAAAATGTGTGTTTTTCAAGATTTACTGGTCCTGTAATAAGAAGGCCCCTTAGAGCACCTAGTCAGCCTTAGTGTCGGGAGCAGAAGTGCCAATGCCTTTTGTTTTGAGGAAGATCAGCCCTGGGCTAACATCCGCCGCCAATCCTCCTCTTTTTGCTGAGGAAGATTGGCCCCGAGCTAACATCTGTGCCCAACTTCCTCTACTTTATATGTGGGACGCCTGCCACAGCATGGCTTGACAAGTGGTGCATAAGTCCGCACTGGGGATCCAAACCAGGGAACCCTGGGCCACCAAAGCGGAATGTGTGAACTTAACCCCTGCACCACCAGGCCAGTCCCCCAATGCCTTTGGTTTTAATGGTAGATTAATTCTAAAATATGACAGTAGTTGGGATTTTTCTCTTTTAATAACAGCATAAAGAATTAAATTTCAGAAAAAAAGAGCAACACTTAGAACTATTTTAAAAAATCACTTGAATGTGGGATTCAGCTACATTAGTACCTGGAGAGAAACACTGGCCTCAAATGCCAAATATTAGAAAAAGAAAAGCTGAAAATCAATGATCTAAGCTTCCATTTCAAGAAGCTAAAAAAAGAGCAGCAAATCAAAGTCTAAAAGAACAGAAGGGAATACTAAATTAAATCAGAAGTCAATATAATAGAAAACAAACGTTGACAGAAAAATCAACAAAGTCAAAATCTGGGTTGTTTGAAAACAGTAATAAGTAGCAAACCCTTAGCAAAACTGATCAAGGCAAATCACATGTAATTTCCTATTGACTTTTCTTGGATAGAAGCATAAATTAATAAAAGCAAGGCTGTAGACAATTTCTAAAAAGGTCATTTAGCCTCACCTTCATTCAACTTTAAATTGGGTATCTCCATTTAAATATTATAGTATTAAAAAAGGATAAAGGGAAGAGAGTGAAAATGGAGACCAAATCAATGTATCATTGCTACTGAAAAATTTACTCAAAATAAGTAATCTGCCAAGAGCAGGTCAAGAAAGCCATTCATAAGAACAGATCAACATTTAATGAATCTCCCGCCCTAAAATTTTCATTCCATCTAAATAAATGATTTCAGAGTCTTGCCATCTGAATTTTGCCAATTTGAAGAATCTATTAAAGATAATATAACATATGAAAGATGGATACTCAAAGGGAAGAAACACTAAGAGGATAGTTATTTTCATCAAGCCCTATAAAGAAGTTTCAAAAAGCACCGTAAGTCATGGCTTCTTAAACTTGTCCCTTGACATACCTCTGACGGCATAAGAGACTGAATTGGAATTCCCAAGGAACTGAGAAGGACTTACATCAGCCTTCGAGGGCTCAAAAAAGTATGAAGGCTAACGTTTTATTTTTATAAAGTTGTGAGAATTTTGCATTCCACTCCATAAAAATATTAATAATGCCTTTTCCCTCCCAAATCTTCACACCATATCTAATTTCTTATTTCTCAAACACATGCTTGAGGGGTTCCCTAAATCCAGGTTGGGGAGCACAGGAGCAGGTATTATTTATTACAGATCACTGGCATTTATATGATTACTTAAGACTTGTGAATCAAACATCTGTCCATGGATAATTCTTAAGTAGAACTATTTCATACTAATTATTACAATAATTATGACTGAGCTGACTCAGTTACATAGGACAATCTAACTGCGTTTATAATAAATACCTATCTGCCTGCAAACGTAAACTGTAGATTTTGGAGCTTACTTTCACTTCCAGGCAGAAGTAAACAGTATTACCGAAAAAATATTTATAAATTTGCCAGATAAGGTTAGAGTTTGAAATCAAAATTAAATATCTTATGTTCTTTGACTAGTTTAATTGAAAAATTTCTGTAAGAGCAGTTGATTCATATTCTGAATAACTCATCCCCTTTATCTTCATAATTAAAATAATTTAGAACTTACTGAACAAAACGATTTTTTAAAAGCAATTCACACAGAACTTAATAAAAGCACAACCAGAAGGTAATACAGCAAAGGGAATTACGGAGGGCCAAAAAGCAAATAAATCCAATCCATCAACCCCACACGATGCACTGAGTCTCCTGGCAAAGACAACTTTCAGAAATTTGATGAAAAAGATAAACAACACCCAAAATATTGTACTTCAAAAGCAAAAATTTACCCATAAGACATAATTGTTTCAATATAAACAACTTTCTTTAAAGGACTAAATATTTTCACTTAGATTTGGTTTCAATCATAGAAGAAAAAGTATACACTCGAATAAGACACACATTACTATACTTTTTAATGTACCTGTAAAATAGCCTGAGACCCACTTTAAGGATTTCTCAAAGAGTTAAAGTTTTCCCATTGATATCAAGATCCTACTCTTATTAAACATTCTTCTTGCTAAAGTAAGAAATAAAATAGCTGCAGAGTGTGATCTGAATACTAATTTAAACAAATAATAAGATTAAAGAAAAGAGAGGCTGGGGAGTGGTTAAGAGTGAAGATAAGAACAAATGTACAGATTATAAACTGAAAAAACTATGTACAAGGAGCCTATTCTTTTTTTTTTTTTTTTTTTGAGGAAGGTTTTCCTGAGCTAACATCTGTGCCCATCTTCCTCTATTTTATATGTGGGATGCCGCCACAGCATCTTGTAGGTCCGCGTCTGGGATCCAAATTGGAGAACCCTGGGCCACCAAAGCAGAGCAAGCAAACTTAACTGCTACACCACCAGGCGGGGCCCAGACCTAGTCTTAATTACATTTTTATGCTCTGTTTTCATTTTATTCTTAATTCAAAAGTCAGCACATCTATAAAAAAATACTCTTATAAGCCACAATTTCTTTTCATGGTTAAATTACTGTAATTATCACCCTGTTCACATTTATAGTACTCAAAAATATTACTGTGAAATGTGTATTTTACACTTTGTCTAAAATAATTAGGTATTATCAATATTGCCTAAAAATTGTTTACAAGGCAACAAACTGAAAATTTTGCTTAAAACATACATACATTTTAATTCAGTTAATGTTAAGAAAAATACTAAAAATATCCCCAACCCCCCAATAATCCACATCCATCAGCCATGGAAACATATGGTGGTCTGCTTTTACAAAGGGCCCATAAGCCAAGGGAAAAGCCCTAAGAATGTTCTTCTCCCAAGAATTAATATTCTTTACTTCATGTATATTATCATTTTCAACTTTCATTTCTTCAATAACCTAGTCTAGCAGCTCATTCGCTAGTTATACAATGCTTAATAATTTGTACAACTTTCAGAACCGAACAGCCAATTTCTGAGACCTGATCATGTGCCAGAAACTGTTCTAAGAAATTCACATGTATTAATTCATTTAATCTTTACAAAAACCCTATGAAGTAGGTACTACTGTTAGCTTCATTTTAGATACAAGGAAACTGAGGCATGGAAGGTTCAGTAACATGCCCAAGGTAACAAACCTATGAGTGGCAAAATAGGGCCAAGAATTCTGGTGGTCTGACTCCAGAGAACATTCTTAACCCTGTCATATGCTACCTGCCTGCCTTCATGTGCTGTACAGAAAATGAGAAATAAGATCATGTCTGTGGCCAGCGAATTGCTACCCAAGAAAATTCTCTTGTGACACACACTCCCTCATCATTTACCAATGCAAAGCCCTGTGAGAAACCTGGCCATACCAAGTAAATCCTGGTTTCCAGTCTTGGGAGAATGGAAAAGGTACATAAACAATTATTATAATATACTGTAAAAAGCTGTAATAGAAGCTTAAACTAAAGTGCAAAATGTACTCCAGGAAAAGAGAGATTTTATACATGTTCAAAGGGCAGAAAAGGAAAGCTTCATAGAGGAGTTGACGTCTGAGATGAGCCTTAAAGAACTAAGAGTTTGCCAGACGAGGAAGGTAAAACACTTTAAGAGAAATAAGGCAATTTGCTCAAACACATCTTGCTCTCACTACTCACCAGTAACTTCCACTAAGGGGTAAACTACTTGTACCAAAAATATATAAATGAAACCTGACTATAGAAATAAAAGACATTAAAACAACAGTAATCTTTGCCATCAAAACAACAATTTTTACAGTTAATTTTTATGTAACATTGTAATCAATTTTTAAGTTTTTGTTCCTGATTTTTTATTACTATCTATTTTTATTTTTTATTTTTATCTACTGATCTTTTTTAAAAAACAAGAAATCCTGCAGTGAAAAGATTTTTTCTCTAATGGAACAACAAAGGAATAAAAAATTCAAAAAAAAAAAAATGGCAAGAAGTAACAGAGCTGGGGGAAGTAAGTCTTATACGTCCTTATCATGAATCGCTGGACATATGAGATTATTTCAGAAAATATTTTAAGTAAACAAAACAATACATATTAAACGTGCAATTTTATCTGGCTTAAAATTTTCAGAGTAATGTATACAAAAGAAGAAAATTATAAGAGCGGAAAAAACCCTTAAATTTGAGTCATAAGCATATTTCTTGTCAAAGAGAGGAAAGGCCAAAACATACCTGTACAATTGAAAACGTTAATTAATCTCCTTATACTTTCCCTGACTCTAACTTATTAAACTACTTATATAATCATTATTCCATCATTTAAGGCAAGAAGAGAGATCAGGAAAGGCCATGTATGCTCATGGTGGTTGGCTGCAATGGCACGGCTTCACTGCCAGACCAAACTAAAAACAACAAAAACATTTCAACATCCACCAGTTTACAATGCTACTACCTATGACAGGCTTCAAGGCCAGTTTCTGGATTGTTGATAAGCCAAATCACAAGCCAAGTTTTCTAAGTGATAAAGGCTATAAAATCCTGAAAAGCTCTGTACTAACAAGAAAGAGTATTAAATATGAGCCAACAATACCCCATCACTGTGGGTATAGGTATGTGTGTGCATGCATATTACACAGATACACCTGTGTTGGTGAAGATGGGATGGGAAAAGTTAATTCTTAAGTTTCGAGGACGAATCCAAGAATATTTGAGGAAAGACAAGATTTTAGGCCACCTCTGTGAAACGCAAGCCTATACAGAAAAATGACAAGGGACCTTAGACAATTTGAATGTATATCATGAGTGATCATGACAATGAAACATAAAATTCACCTAATGTGTAATTTTGCTGATGGTCCTGAGGACAGAAAGTAACACAGGTGCAAACAAAAAGCATCTCTGGCAACTGTATCATACAATGCCAGGATCTTATCTATGCACTTGTAAAGTCATGCTGAAAACAGATGGAAAACCGCAACACCAAGTGAGTCAATCCGGCTTGTAGGACAAGAATTAGGGATGCTTACCTTGAATGGGTTTATCAGGCAATCAGAAATAAGGCATTAAAAAATGGCTCTACTGGTAGAGGAAAATGTGAAAAATAAGAACAGACACTCACAGGCACAAATATTAACATCCTGCAGAGATTAAACTGTTTCTATTTAACTGATAACAATTTTACCAAATAGCAATTCCATTCAATAAAAACGAAAATGTAAAATTAAAGGCAAGCCTAAATCTGGAAATTCATAAATCTAAGAGGCAAGTGAGAATTTACTAAATAACATGCTAACAAGCAATGATTGGCTTTTAAAATTACATCCTTAACTGAGGACATCTTTCAAAATAAAGGCAAAGTTCACAAACAACTGAAGACAAAAATCATATCTAGATTAAGCCATGAAACAGTTAGTGGGCCATAACAGAAGCAAACAGATGTACAGCTCTGCAATATATGATGCCTACATTGCTATACTGGATTACAAGCCCATTAAACACCTGTGTCCAAATCTGCAGGGTATATTCTTTTCTTGTTCTTATTTGTTGAAAATACTTAAAAAAAATAAAAAATATATACTATAGCTTAAAATGGGTTCTTCTAGATTTCTGCATCCTTAATGTGGTGTATGTAAAAGAAAAATCTTTCAAAGACAGGGGATTCTATGCAATATATTTTAATTTGAAAATGCTGGCTCATGAAAATGTGGTTTTAAAATAGATTTAAAATAGTTAGTTATTTAGCACTTACCCATTGTTTCAGCCAAACTAGAAAGGTCTGAAAAATGTTGGATATATTTTAGAAAGCCTATCTGCTCCTTTTTTAATCACATAAGTGGAATTTTCCAGTTTCTTAACTCAGGAATCCTAGTAGAAGTACCAACGTTAGGAGGGGACTTGTAGGATTTAGTAGATAATATAAATGATATTGCCAATCCACAAAGAAACTCAAAACTTTTTAGCACAAGCCTACTTAAGGGTTGAAATGCAAATTTCATTAGAGAAATAAGATCATCCAGAGCTGACTGCCTTACAACAACTGCCATAAATTACAGTGTCTAATGCTCCACCTAAAGCACTTAACACAATCTGCTAGACTTCAACTCCACTGATGTTTACAAGGAAAGGCAGACAGAAGGATAATGCAAACTCTTAAGTTATATCCTGGTGAAGAGGAAGAAGGAAAGTTCTTAGTTATCACTTCCTGGACACACCAATCTCTTTCCCTTAGTGAAGGGCTTCTGAAAGCACCTTGGTTCCAAACGGTGGCTCCTTTCATCTCAGGTTCCAGTAACTCAGTATTGTTTGTTACAACACCTGCCTTATAAAGGCAGAGATCATACCTGACCAATCCTCCAAAATGAAAGGAGCCCTTTACAACAATTAGAATCTAACTAGGAGAGCAGAAACCACAGGCTATGAAAACACAAGAAATTAATGCAGAAAGTTGGCTATATAAAAGGTAAAAGATAAGAAATCAAGAGGGGAGCGAGACAACCGACACACACAACATCAGGAAGTAACTACCACTCCTACCCTAGAGAGCCAAGAGGAAGAGTCACGGCTGCAAGAGCCCAGGGCTGGGGTCGCACAGTGGGTGAGAGAATCATGACAGGCCTGTCCACTGGGAATTGGAGCCACATAAGAAACAGCTTCTGCCAGCAACACTACCACAGGCAAAGTGAGAAGGGAAGAACCGTCTTGGAGGCTCCCTTCCTCATATCTCCCATTAGGTTTCTCATTGGGCTCCCCAAACTCAGTGGATGCCGGCTGTCACTGGAGCTTTGTCACAGGACTAGGAAAAGTGGCCGGCAGAGTCAGCCCTCCTTCAGTGCAGAACAAAGCAGGAGAGCACACAATGGATCTGAGGGCAACGAGCCTAGGACCAGCAGCACACCCTTCAATAAAGTTCACATCATCAACGTGACAAACTCCTAAGCTTACTCAATCCAGCTAATTTTTTGTTATACTAATCGGCTCTATGATTTCAATAGCTTCTAGATCATCTTTCAGATTTTAAAATTAAATTCCTATGACACTAATATCCAGAAGTATAATTCTGCTGGCAGGGCAGGAACTATCCAACTGGTTATAATCAGATATGTAAAAATATTCAACTGAGGCGACAAAAAGTTCAGTAAAGTCTGTCTTTTCGTTTGTCTATAAAGTCTAATTTGGAGTAATTTAAAAAATACATTTTCCAAAAAAATAAAATAGTCCCTAGAGGGATGAGGACCTTGTCAGCCAACATTTAGTATAAACATTTAAAATTGTCGCCAAGGAAATGCCTCAAATGTGCTTTCTCCAAAGCGCTTTTTGCCAGCTTTAAAGAGATGTGAATTTAGTAATCTATAATTAAAAATCCGACATCTTCGGACCCAATTCACAAGAGAAATCAGAGTGCTGACACAAATTCTTTGGCATAAGAAAAATAATGGTGTTGTGATCAAGAATTATTAAAAGCCAACCCTAGCATAAAAAAATCAACACGCTGTTTCACATACAGAGGAGCAACTCCAGCAACAGTGACTGCCACGGGCTCCAGGCTGGAACCTACCACTACATCGAATCCCAACATTGCACAAGCTCCCTGACATGCCTGCTCTTTTGCTACAATTACTATGTTTATTCAAATTTTACAGATAATTATAAAGCAAAATTCATTCTTTTCAAATTTTTTGGTAAATTCATTTAACAAAAATGCCTCAAATACAGTTTTTTTACAAAAAAACCTTAAAACATAAGGCTTTGTCTATCTAGAAATACTATCTACCTTATCTTCATTGAATTGGCATATCAATAAGTCAAATTATCTATCAAATGCCATTAATTTTACTTTGCATACATTTTTAAATAAATATTCTGCCTTGACTCATGATTTCAACGGCAAATTATAAAGCTATATAACATACTTTAATTTTATTATTTTAATAATACCAATAAATTCTGTTTTATGTGATAAAGGACACTGATTACATAGCCTAACAGAGCAGAAAGACAAGACATTCAGTATGATAGAAACAGTGGGAACATCACGTTAATTTTGACTAAACCATCCTAACCAGTCCTTCCTACTCCTAGCAGGCTTCTAGGCAAACATATTGAGGTGCCTACAAATTTAGAAAGTAGAAAAATAATAATTCTTTATTATGACTTTAAAAGTAAAAGAGCTAATTTATCTTTTTTAAGATTATTAATAGCCAGTAAATAGGTGTCATTTCAGAATAAACTACCAAAGAAAGATTGTAGATGTTTTAAAATAATGCCACCATTCTGTCATTTATCAAATATAATTAAATGCAGAAAAACTGCTACCTTATTCATTGCTTTCATTTTTGTTTTAACCAACAGAAGTAATTTTTTTCTGCAAATACTTACCATCCACTCAGATATAATAACATCCACTTTTTCTACAGGAAGACGAACTTCTTCAATCTTTCCTTTAATTAGTATAACAGTATCTTCAAGTTTATTTAGTCTGAAAATTACAATAACGAATTAAATTAGTATGCTAAACAGATTCTGAAAGTAGTCAAATGACATAATTTGTTGGCAACTGTTTATATTGTTTTTTGGAATCCAAAAGCACGTTCAAAGTTGATTTATCCCCTGGGCTTTATAATTACTTTTTGGTCACTCCACAAATGCCCAAGAATGTTTCTGGTTAATACGGCAATACTCTGAATCAATATTTAAAACTCCAGGCTGAAAAGTAATTTTATCAAGAATACATATCAATAAAGTTATTGCAGCTTAAAAAAGAAAAGGGAGGAGTGGAGACAGACCAGCCAACAAAGGTATGTTTTAAAGGGAAGTACTGTGTCTTGCTGGAGAGAGAGCTGGAAACCAGAAGCTCTTACTACGAATTGCAGATCCTCTCCCACTTGTCTGCTATGTGAGCTTCACCAAATTATGAAATAATCTTGCTGAGCCTGTGTGCTCATCTGTAAAAGAGAATGATGAGCCTGCCCTATCTACTTCACAGCCTATTATGAGGACCATAAATTTGTGAAAGCTATGAATACATGCTCAAGCACCATATAGAGGTAATGATATTATCATGAAAACAAAATATTGCATGTTGTATAAAACTTGAAATTCTACTCCAATCACAAACTATTTTTATCCAGCTGCATTCATTAGGTATTCTATATATTTGATCATAAGATTAGCAAATATTTTTTACCCCTCTCTTTTGCAATTTGAAATAAATAACAAAGCTAAAAAGATAATTCCGATTAGCTAAAAGCAAGCTGCTAAGTTTACATTTAGCTAAATAAATAAATTCTCAATCTTCAGAGAATGTACATCTGAATTATAGAGGATTTTTTCTGATAAAAAAGGAGGAATTTCCCCCCCAGCTTCATCGAGGTATTATTTACATACAGTTAAACGCATTCATTTTAAGAGTAAATTTTGTTGAATTTTAAAAAACAGAGATACCAGGGTGACCACCATAAACATCAATATACAGAACATTTCTATCTCCTCCAAATGATGCATTAGTGCTCCTGCCCAGAAAAGACTCCCATTCACAGGCAATTTTCTTCCTTTCACTATTTAAGATTTGTATTAGGTACAGTTTCACATGAATGGAATCATATTGAATGCACCCTTTTGTGTCCAGTTTCTTTTGATAAACATACTTTAGATTCTTTTAGATTCAGATGCATGTTCTTGTGTATATAAATAGTTTGTTCCTTGTTACTGATGGGTAGCAGTCCACTGCATGGATAAAACAAAATGTTGTTTATCCACATAGCTGTGGAGGAAATTCTGGATTGGTTCTAGCTTTGGGGTATAATGAATAAAGCTGCTATAAACATTTGTGTACAAGTAGAATTGCTTGGTCAAATGGTAATGTATACCTAACTTTTTAAGAACCTGCCAGTTTCCTTACAAACTGCCTATAAAATCTTACATTCCCACTAGCAATGTTACATGCATTCCTGTTGCTTCACATCCTAGTCAACACTCAGTATTGCTGAGCTTTTACATTTTAACTGTGTAATGAGATTTCATATGGTTATAAGTTGCATTTTCCAAATGATCAGCATTTTTTCCATGTGCTTATTTGCCATATTCCCATTACTGTCTTTTGTTCAAATTTTTTGCCTGTTTAAAAAATCAGGTCAGTTGAAAGAGCTTCTTCAAGGTAAATGAAAACAGGATTGAAACAAAAAAACAATCCACTAACTGGGAAAAAATATTTGCAAGTCATATATCCAACAAAGGCTTAATATCCATAATATATAAAGAACTCACACAACTCAACAACAAAAAATCAAACAACCCAATCAAAAAATGGGCTGGAGACATGAACAGACATTTCTCCAAAGAAGATATACTGATGGCCAACAGGCACATGAAAAGATGTTCATCATCGCTGATCATCAGGGAAATCAAATCAAAACTACACTAAGATATCACCTTACACCCATTAGAATGACAAAAATATCTAAAACTAATAGTGACAAACATTGGAGAGGTTGTGGAGAAAAAGGAACCCTAATACACTGCTGGTGGGAATGCAAACTGGTGCAGCCACTATGGAAAACAATATGGAGATTCCTCAAAAAATTAAAAATAGAACTACCATACGACCCAGCTATCCCACTACTGAGTATCTATCCAAAGAACCTGAAGTCAGCAATTCCAAAAGTCCTATGCATTCCAATGTTCAGTGCAGCATTATTTACAATAGCCAAGACGTGGAAGCAACCTAAGCGCCCATCAACAGATGATTGGATAAAGAAGATGTGGTATATATATATATATATATATATATACACAATAGAATACTACTCAGCCGTAAAAAAGAACAAAATCGTCCCATTTGCAACAACATGGATGGACCTTGAGGGAATTATGTTAAGTGAAATAAGCCAGATAGAGAAGGACAATCTCTGTATGACTCCACTCACATGAGGAATCTAAAAATGTAGACAAAGAGAACAAATTAGTGGCTACCAGGGGAAAGGTAGGTAGGGTGGGGGATGAGCACAAAGGGTGAAGGGGTGCACCTACAACACGACTGACAAACATTAACGTACAACTGAAATTTCACAAGATTGTAACTTATCATTAACTCAATAAAAAATTTTAAAAAAATCAGGTCAGTTGTAATTTTATCATTGAATTTTAAGAGTTCTTTAGACATTATGGATAAAAATCCTGTCAGATTTGTGTACTGTGAATATTTTCTACTATACTGTGGCTTTCTCATTTTTTTAATGGTATGTTATGAAGAGCTAAAGTTTTTAATTTTGATAAAGACCAATTTATCATTTTTTTCTTTTGTGGTTCATGCTTTTGGTGTCATACCTAAGAAATTTTTGCCTACATCAAATATTTTCACCTGGTTTCTTCTACAACTGTTTTAGTTTCCACTTTAAGTTAATTTTTCCGTATAGCATCATGTTCATTTTTTTCATAAACATCTCATTAGTGAACAAGAATAGGTTTTGCTTTTTTTTTTTTAAAGATTTTATTTTTCCTTTTTCCAAAAGCCCCCTGGTACATAGTTGTATTATTTTAGTTGTGCGTCCTTCTAGCTGTGGCATGTGGGATGCCGCCTCAGTGTGGCCTGATGAGCAATGCCATGTCCTCACCTAGGATCTGAACCGGCAAAACCCTGGGCCGCTGCAGCAGAGTGCATGAACTTAATCACTCCGCAACGGGGCCGGCCCCGTGAACAAGAATAGTTTTGTTTCCCCATTTCCAGTTCTTACACCTTTCTTTCTTTCTTTCTTTTTTTTTTTTTTAAGATTTTATTCATTTCCTTGTTCTCCCCAAAACCCCCCAGTACATAATTGTATATTCTTAGTTGTGGGTCCTTCTAGTTGTGGCATGTGGGACGCCACCTCAGCATGGCCTGATGAGCAGTACCATGTCCGCACCCAGGATCTGAACCAGTGAAACCCTGGGCCGCCGCTGCAGAGCGTGCGAACTTAACCACTCGGCCACGGGGCTGGCCCCCTATACCTTTCTTTTTATTGCCTTGCTGTACTGTCGAGGATCTCCTTCACCGTGTTGAACAGAAAAGGTGATGGCAAGGATCCCTCTCCTATTCCTGAACTTAAAGTGAATGCTCTCAATGCTTCATCAAGATGTAGGCCGTAGGTTTTGTTTTTGAGATGCTCTGTATCATGTTAGGACATTGCTTTCTAGCTCTAGTTTGCTAAAGGTTTTAATACATAGATATACTGAATGGACACGAAATTTTATCAAACTTTTTTTTCTGCATCTACTGAAATGATCTCAATAGATTTATTGAGTTGATTTCTCATATTTAAGCAACCTTATATTCCTGGGATAAACCTTACTTTCCAGTATATTGCTCAATTAGTTTTCTATTTTGATTAGAATTTTTGCATATATATTCACGAATGTGTGACCTGTAATTTTCTGTTCTACGGCCATAGTAGACTTTTAGTATAAAGGTTAGACTGGCCTCATTTATGGATGCTTGATACTTGACAAAGATGACACTGCAAAGTAAAGAATCGTCTTTGTAATAAGTGAGACAGGGACAACTAGGTCATTTAAACAGATTACCAAAACAAAGAATAAAACCAGACCACTACTTCATACCATATATAAAAAACAATGCCCAGTGGATTACAGATCTAAATATAAAAAAAAAGCAACTATAAAGAATTTAGAAGAGAATATGGGAGAATATCTCCATAAGATTCATACTCAAGTCACAAATAGTGACAACCATAAATAAGAATGCTGCTGCATGAAAATTGAGAATTTCAGTACATCAGGAGTCACCACGAAGAGAGT
The DNA here is from genome assembly GCF_021613505.1 of Equus quagga. NCBI lineage: Eukaryota > Metazoa > Chordata > Mammalia > Perissodactyla > Equidae > Equus > Equus quagga. The sequence goes on from NC_060280.1 coordinate 10,301,436, forward strand.
AAAAAGGCAAGCAAGAATGAGAGAAGACTTTCGCATTACATAAAACCTATAAACAATTCAAATCTAAAAAACATAAAGATTGTCCACAAATAAATAAGTAAAAGACCCAACTTAAGAAAAACATGAGCAAAAGATGAGAAGAGATATTTCACAGAAAAGGAAATTCAAAAGGTCAATCAATAATCATGTGAAAGGGTGCTCGGCCTCAATAACAATCACAGGAACGCAATTTAAGTTGCAATTAGATACTGCTATACAATCAATTGAAAAAATTTTTTAAAGGTAGACAATACCAATCAGAATTGTTATATACTACTGGCGGACGTATAAACTGGTATAATCTCTTTGGAAAATAGTTTGGCAATATCTAGAAAATCTGAAGATATGTATACCCTAAAGCACGCAATCCATTTGTAAGTATATACCCCACAGATGTGTGTACCAGGCACACATACAAAAAGTCCAGACTAGAATTGTTCATAATAGCCCTAAACTGGGAAACACAAAAGTGTTCATCAAGAACAGAAAAGACAAACTGGGATATATTCATCAATGGCATTCTGTACAACCACCATGGATGAAGCACAGCTACGCACAACATGAATGCATGCTAAAAAGAATGTTGAGCAAAACAACCTAGACAAAAGAATGCATAATATATGATTTCACTTATTTAAAGATCAAAATTGAGCAAACAATGATCTTAAATGAATGCCCGTTTAAGTGTTTAAAATATAAAGCAAAGCAAGGCAGTGACTGACGCACAAGTCAGGATGGTAGTCACCTCGGTCAGGCAGGGGCAGCACCCAACTGAGAAAGGGCGAATGCAAGTGGGTGGGGTTCTGAAGGGCTGACAATGTTCTACTTCTTGTTATTCATGCATACTTATGCATATTATAACATATTATTTATATTTTATGCACTTTAAAATATGTATACTTCACACAAAAGTTAAAAAAGAAAAGAATGCTTAGATATTTGAGTTTTTTTAAGCAGATATTTAACAGAATTCTTTCTGACGAAATTGCTGTAGTTGCTTACTATTTACTGAAATATTTATTAAGGTGTTAACAACTACAAACACTCCAAAGAAAACAAAAAAGCTTCTTAAAAGATCAAAATGTTCCCATTGCCTAGAAATATCTTCAGAACGCTTATGCCAAAACAAGATGTGTTCTGTAAGAGGCCATCTCAGGCTGTTTATTGTCCGCTACAAGTCATAATCCTATTTGCATCAGTAATTACTCGTTCAAATATGAATCTAACAGGAAAGACTGGGATTTCAGGGAATACACAGGAAAAAAGACAAAGGCCATAATTTCCAGTAATTCTGTATTAAAATAGCTCAACACAGATACCGTTCACATAGATAACCCCTACATGAGTCTGCTCATCTTAATCACCACCTGATTTTCCATTCATGAAAACAACTACAGATTTACCTTACTTTTCTCAGGTGGCTACTCACTACACCTTACTTTAGCATAAAAGCATTCCAAATGAATTCTCTCTCTGGAAACACCTACTCAAAAACTAGCATAGCTTTAATCTATAAAAACAGGACATTGCAATAAAAAGAATATTTTAAATAAGTTTCTTAACTAATCCAATGAGCCCTGAAACTCTATTTTTCTGAGTGGAAATTTTCTTAGAACAACAGTTTCCTATCTTAAAAGTAGTGATTCAACTTTTATTTCATGATACAGAGACATCACCATGATTAATTACCTTGTACTGGGCATTCAGAGATAAAAGACTTAGTTTATGCACTTAAGAACACGCTCTCAGAGAGACAGAAGGGTGAAACGCATAGGGTACTATGGGAGCTCATATGATAAGCCCTTAACTAAGTGAGTGACGTTGGAGCTTAGCCAGGAAAAGACAGAGCACGGCAAAGATGTGTATGAGAATGGGTAAGGGAGGGTCACTTCTGTCTGCACAAACTGCCTGTGTGTGCATGCAAGAGAAACAGCAAATTTGAAGAACTATAAATAGTTTATTATGATTAGAACAACACGGGGTAGTACACAGTGACAAAGTTGGGAGGTAGGCAGAGGTGAGGTAGGGAGTCTAGATTTTACTTACAGACAATGAAGAGCCATTTCAGGACTTTCAGAATAGAAAACAGGATCAAATTTGTAACATGCTTCTGCCCAGTGAAGTCATGGTCTACGTCCTAAGAAAGAACACGGTATAGTAGGAAGATAGATGTGGAAACAGGGCAGAGCACTATGGGAGCTCATACAGAGAACACCTAATCAAATAAGTGGCATTTAAAGTTAGTGATAAAATGATTATAAAGTTTACCTAGAAGAATACATGGGTGATAGCTATTTTTTTTAAAAAGCACATGGGGGAGGGGCAGGGAAGAGTACCCTAAGAGATATAAAAATATACAAGGCACAATGTTACTGTTGGTGGTCTAGTGGTTAACCCTCACGGCCATGGCCCAGGTTCATTTCTCGGTTAGGGAACCACACCACCTGTCTGTTGTCATACTGTGGCAGCTGCCTGCTGCCTGTTGCTGTGATGCTGAAAGCTATGGCACCAGTATTTCTGGTGTTTCAAACACCAGCAGGGTCACCCATGGTGGACAGGTTTCAGTGGAGCTTCCAGGCTAAGACAGACTAGAAGAAGGACATGGCCACCTATTTCTGAAAAAATTGGCCATGAATAGCAGCAGAACATTGTCTGATACAGTGCTAGAAGGTGAGAGGATGGCACAAAAAGACCAGGCAGGGTTCTGCTCTGCTTTCCACAGGGCACCAGGAGTCAGAATCCATTCAACAGCACCAACAACAAATCATATTACTTTGCTTTCAGTTCAATACGGCATCCAAGTACACATACTTCTCTTTTGTTCCCCAAGCACAGTGAAATGACAATAAAGTAATACAAAATGTAGTAAACTGATAAATGCATGAACGTGTTAGAAGGTGATATCAAAGAACCAAAGATTCTGATAATTTAGTGGAAGAAAAAGGGGAATTAAACCATACTGGTAAATCTGTGAGCAAGGACCCAGCACTCAGTGCACACATTAGAGAAGATCACAGTGGACACAGACACTGGAGGCAACAGGAATACAAAGTCAAAAGGGAATGAAAAATTACTGGAAGAATGGTGCCCAGACCAGGTCTCCCTTCCCTCCCCTCAGAGAGAAAACGCATACCAGTTACCGTTACTAAAGAATCCAGTCCTCCATTCATAAAGGTAAACTACAAACAAGGATCCTTAACCACTTGAGACAGAGGGAAGATGTATGTACATCCCATAAAAAATAAATAGTACAACCAGGCAGATAATTTCAAACACAGGGTTCAGACTTGGAACAAAAACAAGGCTATCCCATGAACTGCTTCCCTCCTAAATGTATCATTTGTGTTTACAAATGTCTAGCTGAGGAATTACTTAACACTGAGGACATTTGTATTTAAAATGAGCAATACCTCAGTTTCTAATACACTGAAAAAAATGAAAAGAACCATCTGGATTCAAGCAGAGACAACGGTTTTTCAGGCTTTGGTGATGATGATTTACTTGGCTTTGAACATTTGATATCCTGGATCTTGAAAATTCATTAATTCATTCAGTATTTACACTGAATACCTACTACGTGCCAGGTACTCACCCAGGTAGTTGGGGCACACTGGTGAATGAAAGAGAGAAAACCCTTGCCTAGCCCTGGAGAGTTGAGATTCTAGTAAAGCTTACATTTCTACAGATTTCATCTCCTGTTGACCCAAGGCTTTGGAAAGCCTTGCCAAAATGTTGATAGTGATCTCTCACTGCAGGATCATAGGTAATTCTTAGTTTCTTCTTTATCCTCTCCTATGTCTTCCCAACACAAAAACATCTTTTTTGCTCCCTTTCTTCCCTTTTTATCTAAAGGGGAGGAGAATTGGTGGGGAAATCAATCTGGCTGCAGTACAGAAAATGGATGACAGAGAGGAGTAGGAGGCAAACACAAAGCACAAATGGCTGGGTCAGCTACATGTAGGTGCATTAATTCAGGTGAGAGATGCAAGAATGGGAATTAAGGCATGGACTTGAGAAACATCAAAAACAGAAGAGAGATGGATTTGAGAAATATTAAAGATACTCAACTAACAGGACTCTATCTACAACAGGTATGTTGGTAAAGGAGAAGTGAAGGCCAAGTATGAATCCCAGGTTTCTAATTTTGACCTGTGAGAAAAGAGTTAACACAGCAGGTCTGTTCTACTCAGTTCCTATTTATCTCGGTAACCACAGCAATAATTCTTGATCAAACTCTAGGAATAAAACTCCTGAACATCCACACAGTTACTGGGTAGTGATGCTTTTCTACACGCCTGAAGCCATAAACCAAGAAAAACCAGGTTGACAGCATGTTTAAAGTAAACAAGCAGATTCCTGACATGGGTCTGCACCATGGCTGGGCACATTCAGGGACGTGCCTATGTGATCCGTTCTTTTTGAGAACTATGGACTCTAAGACTAAGAAAACTTCCTTGGGTAGAGACATTTCACATGCGTCTCTGAGGTTTGCAGCTAGAGAGAAAAGTACATCTTGTGTGACTCTTGCAGAGAAAGAGGGATTACTGGGGAGTCTGCACATGACCTCTTGACCGAAGGGCATCTTCTTCCTGCCGCTCCTGGACTGCATCCTTTGCGGCAACGTTCTCAGCGGCGACTACAACTTTATAGTGAGTCACATGAGTGCTTCTGCTGACCCATGGACGAGCGGGAGTCACGGGACTCCCCCAAGACAGAAGCACCGTGTGGACAGGAAATTAAGGGGTCAGTGGAGGGGGAGAAGAAAGGAATTTAGTTTCCTTGTCTTGATCATCTTTATTAGAATTCTATGGCTTTTGAGTAGCAAAACATTTTTTTTTACAATTTAGCCTCATCAGCGGTTCAAAATTCTCTTCAGCTTTAATTCACTCCTCCATGTTATTTCTATTAAATTTAGAAGCAAAATATGAAGGAACATCCCTTCTTCAAGAATGTGTCTTGGTGTATTTTGTGATCTTGATCCACATCTTATATAGTATCACCAGTATCTTTAAAATCATTGTTAAGTTAGTTTATTCTGCTCAAAAACCTTTACTAAGCATCTACCATGTATCAGGCACTTTGCTAGGTGTTAAGGGTAAAAAAATTGAGAAGATAAAGCTCCTGTCCTAGAATACAGAGAAAGACACTTACATAAACATGCCAAAGAACAAAACATTCTCTAGGCGTTTCCTAATGTTTCATTTCTAACAATATTCTAGACACAGGCAATATAAAAGACTGCATCTTTAATGCCATTCTGAGATTGAAAGTACTGCATTGTAGCTGTATGATGGATCAACCTTCTCATGAAAACTCCTCTGCAATAACATCCAAAAGTCTGAATCATGAGCCATTTCATGGCTGAGTCCATAAGAAACCAAAGGCAGCCAGAGGAATGGTAAAAATATCACCAGAAGCTACCTCTGCTTCCTGAGGGTAAACACAGTATACAAATTGTCTGGCAACTGAATAGCTTTACTATCCTTAAGTAAGTTTATGTTTCTAAAATGATCATTCACTGCAGAGTTGGAAGTATGACAGCAAGAATATGAAACAATTTCTCATTCCTTCCATATATCACTTGGAGTTCTATTTGCTCCCACTAACACATCTTCGAAAATCTATCTTCTGCTTTATTCATGTCTGCAACCTTAGAACCACAAGCCTGACCGCCTTCTTAAGCCCTAATATATATATATATATATATATATGTCAGTTTACATTAAAACCAACACTTACTCCATTCTACACTCATTTCTTTAAAAATATTAGATCTCTTTTCCAAATAAAGAAAAGAGAAAAATTATTTTACGATTATTTTGAACACAATTCCAGGGTTGCAAGTTGAATATATTTAAAAGAAAAATGAAACATGTATTTAAAAAGTATCCATCCTTTAGAACTTAAAGAGTTTTTTACAGATGTAAGCTTATGGAGTTTTGTACAAATTCTGTTGTGCACAGATTTCTGACAGGGAAAGAAGCCTTGGAGAGTTAAAGAGCTCACAGCCTGCCACGTGGAAGAGTTGTTTTCACTCATGGGTGACAGTTCTAGAAAGCTCCAACATGCAGTAAGAGAGAAAAGTTAAGAGTAGGTTTCAAGGGAGGAGAGTGAGTACAGAATAAAAGGGGCTAAAGTTTGAAGTTTTATGGTGTGAGAAAATAGAGACCGTGAAATAGAAAGAATGCAGAAAAGAGAGTCATCATATTTTGAAGGGATAGCTGCAGTAAATGATCACTTTAGAAAAATAACCAAACAAATATAAAGTATTATTTGGTGTCAAGCCAAAGCTACCACTACCACCACCAATTAATATGACTGTAATTACTGCTAACATCTAGTGAGCAGTTACACGCCAGCCACTTCACAGAGCACCACAAACGGATTTCATCCTTACAACAATCTCATGAGACAGATACTACCATCCACCTCATTTTATAAACGAAGAAACCAGGGCTAAAGAACTTAAGTAAACCACCATTATTATAAAGCTAATCAGTCAAAAAGCCAAAATGAGAAATCAAGTCATGTGACTCCAGATGCGGAGAGAAGTATGCTCTATGTTGCTTCCTCAACTGGTAGAAGGAGGAGGCAGAAAACTGTGGGGAAATGAACGATGAACTGTTCCCTACATATTCTTTTACAGACAGATTCACAAACAGAAGAACGGAGGTTATTTCACCCCACAGTGTAAATTTCAATTTCCGAATGGAAGACAAGGAGGAGATGCATATGAACACTATGGAAATAGCTATCTTTTCACAATTAAAAAGGCAAAGGAGAACATTTCTGAAGAAGCAGTACAATGTTGGCTTAACCAAAATAAAACTTATCCCAAACAAAAAGCCTTGCTTTTCAACCTCTGGGTTCTAAGTAAAGCCAACTACTGAATGCAACCAATTCCTGGCCTCTAAGTAGTTAAATGGAGACACAGCAGAGTAAATGGGCTGTGAGGATGGACTGTGGAGCTAGGCTGCCTGGCATCTAATCCTGGCTCCACTACAAATAAGGAGAGTTACTTAATCTCTGTGCCTCAAATTCTTAATCTCTAAAATAAGGATAACAATATACTGTAATTACCGACCTCAAAGGAAATGCAAGAGAAAGTATTAAATCAATGTTAGCAATTTTACGGTTAAATCAAAGTACCTAAAATTTAGTGCTAAGTCAGTTTCAATAAATGTACTCATGCAAAAGTTCCATGCACTCCAGCATTAAATTTTATACACAATGAATTTGAACATAATCATTGTATAAACATGTTTCTAAAAAGCCACTGGGAATCAGGACTTCTGTGAAATAAAAAGAAACACAACAACACAAAATAAAATGAGTGTTACCACTGTCCTTTTCCTTTTCTTCCACAAAGAAATTAAAATGAGAGCACATCTAGTCTAGCTGCGTAGAAATCAAAAATGACAAATTAATACATAAATGGACACGATCTTTCATAAGATTAGAACTTCTAATAGAAATATCTTACCATAATCTTACTATCAACAATAAATTTTTGATAATTCTTCTAAAACAATCTCTTCTTTGCAACAGTTCTCACATTCGTTTGGATGACAATGTACAAGCAAGGATGCTCCTTATGGAACCCCAAAAATGATGATATTGTACCTAATGATATCGTAAGAACTAGGCAACAACTTTACTAGATTATGGATGTTCTCCAACAGGAAAATCATAAGCAAACCACTATCTATGAAAAATCTAAGCAAGGTGTATGTAATTTTTTAACGAACATTAATGTGATACTTGTCAATAATAACAGTAATTAACTTTTGAATATTTAATACATGCCAGGAAATATACCAAAGAGATTTACATGCATTTCTTACTTGTGACTCATTTATCCTACCCATAACCATCTGAGGTAGTCATTATTATTTTCACTCTGACAGTGAAACAACTGAGGTCTCAAAGAAGTTGGACATAATTTAACTCAAGTTCAAACAACTGATACGCGGTAGAGCAAGGACTTAAACCAAGCCTGACCCAAACCCCTGTGCTCTTAACCTCAACATCACACTTCTACGTAATGCAATAAAACCTAAAACTGTAAACACTTTACATGATTCTATTTAAATTGTATACTAATCAGAAAAGACCAACATTAATTAATTTTTTTTATTTTTAAAGATCCTATTTTTTTCCTTTTTCTCCCCAAAGCCCCCCGGTACATAGTTGTATATTCTTCGTGTGGGTCATTCTAGTTGTGGCATGTGGGACGCTGCCTCAGCGTGGTCTGATGAGCAGTGCCATGTCCGCGCCCAGGATCTGAACCAACGAAACACTGGGCCGCCTGCAGCGGAGCGTGCGAACTTAACCACTCGGCCACGGGGCCAGCCCCTAACATTAATCAATTTTAAGAACAGAGCCTAAGTATCCACAGGAGGACCATTTAAGAATCACTGGGGATCTAACATACAAGACGGTGATTACAGCTAATAACAATTATACACCTGAAAGTTCCTAAGAGAGTAGATCTTAAATGTTCTCACCACAAAAAAGAAACAGTAGTTATGTGACGCAATGAAGGCATCAGCCAAGGCAACAGTGGTAATCATTTTGCAGTATGCAACTATATCAAAGCAACACGCTGTACACCTTAAACTTACACGAAGTTATGTGTCAACTGTATCTCAATAAAGTTTGGAAAAAAAAGAATTGTTGAGAAGCCTATTAATTATTTATTCTAGAAATTACTCCTAAGTTCCAAATGTAAGGTGCTTTTGTTAAGTACATGGCTAAAGAAATCTAGTTCTATCAACTGTAGTTCGAATAAAGGCCCTCTTTTAGGACATAAGCCATCGTAAAATCAATCATCCATTGATGAACCTAAGTAACTTAACTCCTTAAAGAGAGGAGATATTTTTAGGGAAAAAAACTAAGTTTTAGGAGACAAAGTAAATCCACTCTGCCTTGTTTGTAACTGTTCTGGAATTTACTTATCTTAATTTGAAGGAGGCACAAGGGCTAGTGTCAAAAAAGAAAAAGACAGACAACCCTTAGTCTTTAGTCTAACTGCTATTTGCTAAAAGAAATATTACTGACATAAATATTTAGTTTCGTAGAGTCCCCCAACAATATTAGCTTTTATGTCAATTATTTCTAATTTTATATTATAATGCCTATTTATAGCCATATCTGGAAAGACAGAAAGGTATATAAAAACAGTTCCCATCAATGAGAACTGTGAAAAGATTATTCACAGCTCAAACATGTCTAGTTCAATTCAACTTAAAATCTTATTATTCCAGAATGAATTTTTATTAAAAGACAAATGTCCTGAGTGTGCATTAGACAGCTGTTAAAGACAAGAAAACCTGGTAACCATCAAATTTAAAAATAATCTGAAATCGAGTCTTAACATGCATCTACCTTATGATATCCATTGCCTGGTAGAGTATTTCGGATTGATCAACTCCAAGAACCTTCTTGGCCCCAGCTTTAGCAGCAAACATAGAGAGAATTCCAGTTCCACAACCAACATCCAAAACTACCTGGTGTAACAAAAAAACAGATGTTATCGAAAAGGTCTAACATTTTAAATTCCAGCCATATATTATGGTATTTCTGGTTAGGAATAAATCACAAAATTTTAAAACTAGTGATCAAATATGGTAATAATTTCTATTTCGGGAAACTGAAGATATACTATGGGTTGTTTTAAATTCATAACAGCATATTCGGTCATAGTCTGCTGCAATCAGGTGCAAGAATGTAAATTTAAGAGATGTTTTATATGAAATAAGCAATTTCCACAGATTTCTTAACAGGGAAGTATTCTCTGTTTTTAATTTCCCTACTGCATGCTCTAATTTAGGCTGAGTAATTCTAAATTTTAATAGAAATAAACTGTCTCAAGTTTGAGTGGCCAGAATTAACCTAAGCAGCACAATTAAAAAATGGTTATAAAGGAGTCATGGATGCAGAATATTGTCATATCCCCCTCCACTTCCAAAATTAAATATTCAACTCAACAATACAAGTATAATAAAAACAAGTTCGCTTCTAGAATCCAGCAACTTGAGAATTTAAGTTTTAAAAATGATACTCATTACCATTGGGGAAGTAATAAAAAAAACCAAAGTTTAAGATGACATTGGGGACAGGTAGGGAGCAATTATTTCTAAGTCAAGAATTTCCTATGGTTCTCAGAATATTAATAGTGAAACCTACTCAGTTCACAGTAAAAAAAAAAACCAAATTACCAAGGAAACACATTAAGTAAAACACTCAGAGGTACACTACTTTGTGAAATTACTAAAAACTGTAGTGCCTCAAGTCTTTCATTATCAATGGCCTAAAATGCTACAGACTTGTCCCCAAATATGAAATTATTTCAGTTCTCTTCTACTATAAGCATTCCCTGAGCAGGCATTGATCATGGTGATGGGGTACAGCAACAAACAAGACCAAGTCCCTGGAGCTTACAATCTTGTGGGGGAGACAAAGAATAAACAAGAATCTAAGATTCCAGGCAAAGCAAGAAGGCCACTGGGGCTGCACTGGGTGAGAAAGAGGCTGCCTGGAGGTGACGTCAGGATTAAGCAGGCGCCAGATCAGAGAGCCTTTGGATTTTATTCTGAGCAATGAGAAGCTACTGTAAGAAAAACAGAACTAGAATTAAGAATCTACTACATTGTTCAAAAATAATTTAACTTTTTCCTAGGTAATATATTCACACAGTTTAAACATCAAAAAGTATATTTCTTATCCTTCAAGAAAATTTTTATGCCTATACAATGCAATACAATATGTTTTCCTTCTCCTTTTCACACAAATGGAAGCATATTATGCCCACTGTGATACATATTGCTTTTTAATTTAACAATATAATTTAGAGATCTTCCTGTATCAGTTTACGGAAATTCTCTTATGTAGCCGTCTAGGATTCCATATTATGGCTGTACCATAAGCTACTGATCCAGTTCTCTATCGATGAACATTTAGGTAGCTTCTGAAATTTTACTATGACAATCAAGGCTGTAAATAACTTCATATCTCACCCTTTTCGTACATGAGTAAATCTAGAGAATATATTCCTAGAAGTGAAAACACTGAGTCAGAAAGAATATACTTATTTATAACTCTGCTAGACATAACCAAATTATCCTCCATGGAGCAATCCTACTCACAAAGACTCTAATCAGCAATGTGTAAGATTCAATTTCCTCATAGTGAGACTAGCCCATAAAACATATAATCAAACTTTCGGATTTCTTTCAATCTGGCAAGTACAAAATAATATATGTTGGTCTAATTTTAACATGCATTTCCATTAACCTAAGGTTTAGCATCACTCCCTATGTTGTGGAGCCACCTGTAGTTCCTTTTATGTGAACTGTCAACTTACAGCCTTTCTCCATTTTTCCACTGAGTTGTTTAGTCGTTTTCTTATTAAATATCTAATCAAATTTTTCTTATGAAATCTTACAGGCGTTCTTTCTAAGTTGAGATGAGACCTCTATAATATGACTTGTAATGCTGTCTCTCAGCAGGTATTTTCATCTTTTGAATCTGCCTACAGTGATTTTTGCTACGCAGAAATTCTTTATATACAGTCAAACTCATCAATCTTTTCTGGTTTTCGATCATAATTAGATTGACTTTCCCTATTCTTCCCTATCTCATTCTCTTTCATCCTCATACATTTCCTTCTAGTACACTTATGGTTTCATTAATATAGCTTGCTTTATCATGGTATACACTAATAGGGATGGTTCCAACTTTACTTCTGTTCAGATGGCTAACAAACTGTCCCAACACATTATTAAATAGTCTGTGTTTCCCCCACTGATTTGATATGTGACTGCTATGGTCTCAATGCTTGTGTCCCCTGGAATTCAGATTCTGAAATCCTAATCCCCAAGGTGATCACATTAGAAACTGGGGCCTCTGGGAGGTGATGAGGTCATGAGGCCTGCCCTCATGAATGGGGTTAGTACTCTTACAAAAGAAGTTCCAGAGGGAGCCCTTGCTCTCCTCCACCACGTGAAGAAACAGCAAGAAGGCAAGTCTATGAACCATGAAGCAGGCCCTCACCAAATCAGCCAGTGCCTTGATCTCGAACTTTCCAGACTCTAGAACTGTCAGAAAGAAATTTCTGTTGTTTATAAGCCACTCAATGTATGGTATTTTTGTCACAGCAACCCGAATGGACTAAGACAGGGACCTTTAACATTCACTAAAATTTCTTTGTGTAGTTTAGTCTATTTCCGGATTTATATTCTGCTCCATTAATCTATATAATCATGTGCCAGTAATTATTCTAATTATAGACGCTTTACAGAATATTTTAATATCTAGTAAGGCTGGTCCATCCTCACTGCAAAATTTTTTCACAACATTTCTGGATAATTTTGAGGGTTTATTTTTCCATAAGAACAAGAGGATCAGCTTGTCTAGATTTTTTAAAAAGTCTTAGCATTTTTATGGGGATAGAACGAAAACTATAAATTAATTTAGGGAAAATGGACAATTTTATTTTGAGTTTTCTTATCCAAGAACATGATATGACTTTCAATTTGTTTAAATCATCTGTTATGTTCTTCAGGAGTTGTTTTTTAAAAAATCTTTTTCATCTAAGTCCTGCACATTATTAGTTAAGTTTGTTCCTATGCATTTTATCTTCCGTGTTGTTTACTACTTTAAGTGGAGTCCTTCCTTTCATTAGATCTTGAAAATATAATTTACCAGGACTGTCTCCAGAAGAGAGAAAACCTAAGCAGCCTCATTTCCACTGAAGATGTAAAGCTGTCAAAGGCTACTGCCCTGTCTCCTATTCTCTGCCCCTCCAAGAAGGACGAGGCCCATATGGTTTCAAAGGGAGAATGTGACTGTTCCTGCACGTGTGGCCTGTTTGAGTGAGTCAGCACATTTTAACATCACTACTCTCACACACAAGAAAGTGAAGAATTTTAAGATGCAAGCTATACAACATCACTACAAACAAAATTAATTTTTTTTTTTGCAGGGAAACATTTGCTCTGAGCCAACACCTGTTGCCAATCATCATCTTTTTTGTTCCCGTTCCCCAAAGCCCCAGTACCTGGTTGTATATCTAGTTGTAAGTCATTCTAGTTTTTCTATGTGAGCCACCACCACAGCATGGCAGGTGACAGAGAGGTGGTGTGGCTCCATGACTGGGAAGCGAACCCAGGCCACAGAAGCAGCAACTGCCAAACTTTAATCACTAGGCCATCAGGGCTGGCTCTTAAAATATTTTTTTAAAGTTACAAATAAAAGGTATTAACTAGAACAGCAAGGCAATACTATAGTGCATAGCATATATGTTTACATTATGGTTAGAGTACATCAATTTGAAATATTATATGGCATAGAATGATAATAAAATGGAAAAATGTATACAACATAACACTATAAGCTCCCAGAAACTTTCACTGAAATGAGATATTCGCAAAACTAAGAAATTATAAAGGTCAGTGTGGAATCACACAGCGCTTCGGCAACGGTGTTTGGGAATATCCACTCTCACACACAGTTTATGAAAAGACAAGCTGGCAGCACTAACACCATGCAGGGTACAGCCTTTTTGACCCAGGGAGCCCAATGCTAGGAATTTATCTTATTATTGTACTCTCACATATATAAAAAGGTTTTTAACATTTTACATTTTTATATGCAGCATTGATCTAACTTATAGACAACAATCAACTTATGGACATTCTTACATTGGATACATGAGCCATTAAAAGAATGTTAATAAGAAATTATCTGTAAGGAAATTGCTGAGTGAAGAAAGATAAGTATAGAAGGATATGTATCATATACTCCAATTAGAGTATGTGTTCTTTTGTAAGACTATACATATACACACACACACATATTTTAAATACATATGCAAATATATATAATTCTTATTTACTCCTCAATACATATACACACACACACATATTTTAAATACATATGCAAATATATATAATTCTTATTTACTCCTCATTTTGCCAATGAGGAAAGTGAGCTTCAGAGGGAAAGTAACAGATGCAGGACCATACAGCTGTTCATTTGCAAAGGTAGCATTCAAACACAGGTCAACCTGCTTCTAAAGCCCATATTTAAACTATATTTTTAATTGTATGTTAATTATTTATTACATCTAACTCAGAATTAGGTAACTGGGCAAATAAACTAAAACTTGATAGAAGAGATAGAAATGATAACTGAATAAACTAACATTATTTTACAAAATAATGAAGGAATTTGATTCACTTTTTCTAAAAAAAAAAAGCACACAAAGAAAGAAAGAAAAATTGAAACAATTTTAACTGTACATAACAATCAAAAGCATAAAGAAAGTGCCTAACTGTGAAGTTCGTCAATGGACTACAAATACAAGTTAATTATGAGTGGGTGATAACATGATTAAATGCCACGCAAAGTTAAATTAAATCTGAGAAACCATATGGCCTCCACAGGAGCCTTGTGAATTGAAACATAAGAAAGGAATGAAGGAAAGGAGGCAGGAAGGGATGGATAGAGGGAGAAAGGAAGGAAAGGAAAAGAAACACATTTTAAGTTTCAGTACCTTTTCAAAAATAAATCTCTACAATGCACTACATAATAAAATACAGAAGTTAGTGTTGTGATATGAAGCTTGTCTACCTAAGGGAGATAAAGCAAACAAAAACAATGACGATAAAACTTAGAAAAACACGTTATTTCATACATTTGTTAGAAGAACTATATTTCAATAATTTCATGAACATATTCTGTCATGGGACACAGAAATCACATGACCTATACATGAAAAAGAGTGTGAATTAAAATGTAACTAATGGACCCCACCCTAATTACTTACTCATTCTATTTTAACATAATGGTGTTCAAAGAGTAGTGGCACAGGGTTAAGAGCACCGGACTAGGAGCAAAAGCCCTCAGATTTCTTTTCTTCAGTTGCCCGTTTTAGGGCAAGTCAATTAACCTACTGGTTTCCAGTTTCCTCGTGTGTAAAATGGAAATGAATACTGGCCCTGCCTACTTCTAGGTGCACTGCACAGTCACAACGAGACATGTTTGAAAGTAATCGATAAACTATCAAATGCTATTTAAATAGATGGTAATATATTTTCTAAATCTGCAGCCATAGTATAATAAAGTATCCCAAATCATTTAAAAATATGAAAGCTCTAGAGTAAATATTACTAATTACAGAAAATTATACCTTGACTGTGCTTACAGAGTTAAAAATTGATACATGTATCTTACATTACAGTAGTCATGTGCCACACAACGTTTCAATCAACCACAGACCGCATATACGACGGTGGTCCCATAAGATTAGTATCATGTGGCCTAGGTGTACAGTAGGCCATACCATCCAGGTTTGCGTAAATGCACTCTATGATGTTCGCACAACAATAAAATCTAAGGACGCATCTCTCAGAACATATCCTTGTCGTTAAGCGATGCATGACTATGTATTTTTGAGAAACCATAAATGCCAAGCGAAACTAATTATACATTAATACATTAAATGAAAAGATCTTGGGCAAACTACCAAGGAAAAACACTCCCAATTTACTACTAAGCCCTTTTCTGACTCTGGTAAATTTAATCTCGTCAGTAAGAGGAGTAAACAGAACATAAAATAAACATGGTATGTTTTCCACGGTCATGTATTTTGTCTGAAAATGTATAATACATACAGCATTTCTACAATACTGTCACAGATAAAAAATTAGAAACAGAAAGTGACTGTGTACAGGTCCATGAACCCAGTAAGATGTACTCCATACACACAGACATATTCATAATTACAGTCTTATGGGACCACCATCCGATACGTGGTCTGTCGCTGACTGAAATGTTAGGCAGCACATGACTGTAAATAATTTCTCAATGTTTAATCTTATGATTACTAAGTGCCTTTTCAGTATTTTCTTATGTATTATAAGACAAAAGTCTATTCTGGAGCACATTGAAAAGAAACTTGTAACTTACTCTCACCTGACAAATTCTTATGATATTCATATCAAAAAGTATTTGGAAAAGATGACTCAAAGAAAGGCAATGACGGTGCTTTTATAACAACAAAAGTCATAAAATTTTAAAACAAGAAGGGTTTAAAAAATCGTTTTACAGATGAGGCCCAAAGAGATTAATTACTTGCCTAAAATTATTATACAGCTGGTTCCTAAGAATCAAGGCAGGACTAGCGATTCCAAGAGCAGCACGTGCTTACTTTCTATGCAACATATTAAGGAAAAAATAAAAATATGAGCATAATCAAATTACAAACGTAAAGCAAACTTTTTAATAGTAACACACTTGCTTCACTGGAAATAAAGCTGTTTTCTAGACACACATATTAAATAAATTGTTTCCAGCACTTGTGTGCAAATATAAAACCTAACCATAAAAAAATTATTAGTCTCTGCTGCAACAACATATAAAAAGCATACAAAAGAGCTAAGTACAAAGAACTGACAAAAACTAAGATTTTAAAAATGAAATCATCTATCTGTCTATAGTGGGAATCAGCAAAAACAAAGAAACACACCATCATAAACCTTTCATGACGAGTAATGCTCGAGCCAAAAGACAGCAGAGCTCCACATAAACTCCAAGTGTCTGGGTCAGCTAAGTTACAAGTGAAACATGCTCTTAGGAAGCAGATGTGGAAAACGAAAAGGCAATCTTTATTAAATTCCAAACAATACAAAAATCAGGAAAACGGATTTTTTAAAATAGTCACTGCTGCAATATCACGTGAAGAAATAAAATTAGAGAAGAATCTTTCAAAATGGAGGTGAGGGGGCTGGCCCGACGGCACAACGGTCAAGTCCGCACGTTCCACTTCAGCAGCCCTCGGTCCGTGGGCTCAGATCCCACGTGTGGACCTACGCACCACCTGGCAAGCCATGCTGTAGCAGGCGTCCCACATATAAAGTAGTGGAAGATGGGCATGGATGTGAGTTCAGGGCCAGTCTTCCTCAGCAAAAAGAGGAGGATTGGCAGCAGATGTTAGCTCAGGGCTAATCTTCCTCAAAATAAAAAAATAAATAAAATGGAAGTGAAAGGGGTATTAAAAACATGATAAGCTATCAATATACATGTTCTTTAAGTGGAAAGAGTAGGGGAAAATTCCCAAGCAAAGGTATGTAAGTGGCAGAGATGATAATATTCTTGACCAAATTAGTGGACTAATTTCTAGTGAGGAACAAACAGAAAACCTGAACTTTTAAGGAACCACGCTAATGTAGAGAGAAAACGGAGGAGGAAGTAAAGAAAAAAAATAAAAAAAATTCACAAGGGAGGAAAAACAACATAAATTTCAAACACACACACACAGTGTGAAAGATCATCTCTGAAACAACCTGAGGCAGTATTAAGACTAATGGTAAAACATAAAGTGTCTCATAAAGGGGTAAATAAATGAAGTCTTAAAAGAAAGTACATAAAATAAATTTAACCTTACAGTATTTGACCCTATCAGTATCATCTTAAAATTATTAATTTTTAACTAATAACAGAAACTAGAATAATAATTAAAAGTGTGCTTTGGGGCCAGCCCCGTGGCCGAGTGGTTGAGTTTGCACGCTCCACTGCAGGCGGCCCAGTGTTTCGTCGGTTTGAATCCTGGGCACGGACATGGCACTGCTCATCACACCATGCTGAGGTGGCATCCCACATGCCACAACTAGAAGGACCCACAACTACGAGTATACAACTGTGTACCGGGGGGCTTTGGGGAGAAAAAGGAAAAAAATAAAATCTAAAAAAAAAAAACAGTGTGCTTTGGTGTGGGGCTTATCTGATACATGTGAAATTCAGAGGAATCACAGCAAACCAAACATATGATTTAAAGAAAATTATCTGGATAAGCCAAGCTTAACTAAACTATGTCACTGTAATTAATGAACCTCAATGTAAAGAAAGAGCATATGGAATGACAGCACCACCCAGCATTTCTGTTATCAGCACTCAGCACCACAGAACAGCATCATAAAAGTCTCCCACGAAATAAAGCCAGAGGACATCAAATCATCTGCTATCAATGACGACCCAAGAGAGCACCGCTACTGCCCAAGATGGACATGATGCACAACTGAAATGTATCATTCTATATAGCCCATGCTACTCACCTTGTCTTTGAAGATGTGTGGGTTTTGGTATATGAAATCTCGGTAACTTTCTGTTCGTACTTTGTCCTAGGGTGGACAGAGAAAAACATTGTGTTTAGTACAGCTATGTTAAAATATGAGAGAAAAAAACAAAATAGATAAATGTCTAAGTTATAGTTACATACGCAAAATGAAGCCAAACTGAGTATGGTTTTTCTAAGAAAGTCACTGATCAGCACCTATCTGACTTATAATCCTGTTTTGTTCGTAGAAATGCCTGTAGTAGGAGATGATGCTTAAGAGCCTATAAGCCTAAATCATTTGAGGCCCGCAGCCCCATTACGAGACTTCCACACCTGCAGCCTCACGTGACCTGGGACCGAGGCGGGCAGTGAATGCTAACATTTATGCTGGTTCATGAACTGAACTGATTCCCTTTAAATCACCTCAGCTGAGACAGACACTGACAGCAAATCGAGCAGCAAGGGGCTCTGCTGCCCGGCGAGTAAATTGAGTACGATAAAGTCTCTCCGACCAGGAATGCCGGTTCTGGTTTTCCCACTAGGTGGGAAGAAAGCAGTTACACCAAATGCTACAAGATCAAAATTTATACAATCCATATCCCTCAAAAAATTTTTATGCCAATGCTGGGATTTAAAAAAATATTTTTATAAAGGAGGTCTTAAATTAAAAGGCAAGTTGTTTTACTTAATTCCTGGATCTAAAAAGGGGGAATTCCATAATTAATTCCAGGCTTTCTAACAAAATTATTTTTAAATGCTTTACAAACAAAATTTTAAATCAGGCTTGTTAAATCTTTCCTTGAAAGTTATTTTAAAAATTCCTAAAAGAATCTAATGTTTAAATAAATTTACACATATTATTAACTAATTAATTTTAAAGCTGTCTTAAAAAAAAACCATTTCCTACATTTTAACCATTTTTATATTCTTCTTACACTACAACCAGTGATTTCTGCTGACATAACAAAACCTACAAAGGGTGCACCTCAGTCAAGGAGGCATTCACTCTGCTCCAACTTAACCACCAGCATGCCAAGTTCTGCTCTAGTCCACGCACTGCTGCCCGGCTCAGCTTCAGCCCCTCACCCAGCTCCTTCTATACGTCCACCTGCTTCTGCTCACAGGCTCACCCTGGTGCAAGGAAATCCAGAGTACACCAAACACGGTGCCTTGGACATAGCAGAGCTTCAATTTAATAACTGAATTTTTAAAAGAAAAATCCACTAAACATGAAAATGCAAGCAAATAAAAGACTAGCCTTCATAACCATTTAAAAATACTTACTCTAGCAAAAGATTAACACTTTAATACAAAGTAAGGTAACAGACAGAAATTTAAAAATTATCTTTTGCACTAACCTATTAAAACTAAAAAACACAAAAGAATAATAAAATTAGAGCTCCAATACTAAGAAGCAAGGTAATCTTTTAAGATTAGTAAACTGTCGTGGAATTATTCTTATAAATGTAAAAAACTTCAAGATGAGACTAAAGACAAGAGAACAGTTATATACTATAAATTTTACATATATAAATAACAGTAAGTTTTAAATGTACAGGCCCATGAAGGTGGACAGAATGCATGAGTTAGCTGCAGATTCAATGAGGAGAATGCAGTAAAGAAAACTTATTTAACCGTACTATGATCTGTGATAAATGTTCACCCGGATGAACAATGTTTTCCTTGGAGAAAAAAAAGAGAGTGACGCATCTCAGATTTCTAACATTAGATAACAATGACTCTTCTTCAGAAAGATAATGTGGCAAAGGATTTTGAAAGTTCGTGTAATCTATCCCTCTATCAACTTTATCTCTGGAATTCACAAAAGTTATCTTCATCTTAACTCCAAAAAATAAAATCACGAACTACCTTTATTTATAATTATAATCACAATATATGCCAAAATAGTGTCATTAAAATGTCGGAGACTAAGCAACAAAAAATACAAATAATATTCCTATAAAAGCAAGGCCAGGGGCCGGCCCAGTGGCGTAGTGGTTAAGTTCATATGCTCCACTTCAGAGGCCTGGAGTTCGCAGGTTCGGATCCCAGGCATGGACCTACACACCACTCACCAAACTACGCTTTGGTGGCATCCCATATACAAAGTAGAGGAAGACTGGCACAGATGTTAGCTCAGGGACAATCTTCTTCGAGCAAAAAGAGGAAGATTGGTGACAGATGTTAGCTCAGGGCCCATCTTCCTCACCAAAAAAAAAAAAAAAAAAAAAGCAAGGAAAATTCTAAGCATTAAAATAAGTCCTAGGGGCCGGCTCCATGGCCGAGTGGTTAAGTTCGCGCATCCCGCTGTGGTGGCCCAGGGTTCGGATCCTGGGCACGGACGTGGCACTGCTTGTCAGGCCACGTTGAGGCAGCCTCCCACATCATCCCACAACTAGAAGGACATGCAACTAAGACATACAACTGTGTACGGGGGGGGGGGGGGGGGGGGGTGGGGGGAGATAAAGCAGAAAAAAAAGATTGGCCACAGTTGTTAGCCCAGGTGCCAATCCTTAAAAAAAAAAAAGGAAGATTGGCAATAGTTGTTAGCCCAGGTGCCAATCTTTTAAAAAAAAAAAAGTCCTATATATATGGTTTCTCAATTTAAGATTATTTATAAAGATCAGGAGAGATTCTGGTAGTAGTACAACCTTGAACACATTATGTGTGCTAAGAACTGTTTTGATAAGAAACAGAAGAAATATTGCTTAATATAAGGCACATTTCATATTCATCCACAGTACATAACTTAGCAAAATATAAAATGGATGCACAGTTCTTTTTGAATGGAATATGTCCATATTTCCTATGAACACTTCAGTCATTTCCAAAGGGAGGTAATTACACTGCATAACAGCTAAGTGGAACTAAGACAGAGAGAATTGTATTAATAAGGATTAAGTGATTCTCTAAAAAGGAAGAGAGAGCACTGGAAACTTCAAGCTGGAACTTGTTAAATCTCCATGTACATCACAAAGACTTAACAATACCCAATCAAGTGTGCAGATCCTCCAGCTACTGATACACAGCTGCAAGTGTCCAGGACAGAGATGAGGAAACAAGTACTCAAACTGGATCTCCCTGACAACTGTAGTGAGGACACGCACATGCACCATTTACTGGAAGTCTCAGTCAGCTTATCTGTCTGAAAACCCAGCACAATTTCCATACCAAAGGCAGTAAAGGCTCATGGCACTTAGATTGATGGAGTGATTTAAAATGACAAACGCAGGCTTAGATTAACTCCTTTAAAGAAAATATTCTAGACACAATAAAATTAATTTTAACAAAGAAAATAGAGTAAGTCAATTTCCTTTAAACAAATTCACCCTGGGCTTAAAATAACTTATTACTTATAATAAGATAACTGTTATTTGTAATGCTATGCCATTACCCAAGTGACAAGAAAAAGCACAACCATGACATGTCATTAGTAAAGAAATGACATGACATTGCTTTAAAAGGCCCCAAGTAAAGACAATCACTATTAATTAGCAAACCTCCACCCCGTGATCCTGCAAAACTGACTCAATAAAATACATACATGTTATTAAATATCCCTGGGTATTTTCAATGCACATGTTTCAGGGGAACATAATCTTCGGGCTTCCACAAAATAAAACAATCTTTTGAGGAAGGATTTAGGAAGGAAGTTTTTGTTGGTGGGTTTCAAGAGAAGAAAAGGCAGTGGCATCTAAAATTCATAAACATCTAAAATTTTCAATAATTGTTATATCGCAGCATTTGTTTCACTCTAGTTACATACTTTCAGTTTTACTCAGTTAAAAAATTACATTTTGCTATTTTATAATATACAATATAATACACGATAAAATGTTTAAATACTGGGTATAGCTAGAAATCTACTTGTAGTTCATATAAACATTCTCATTCCAAAAATTAAAACCAAATTTAAACATATGACTCGACCAATTTAGGAAATTCCTCTATACATCAATGATTTCAAACGTAAAAATATTATGCCATAACAATTTTGAGAATTATTTATAATTAAACTTGTACCAAAGAATTATTTGCCCACACTCAAGTCAGTATTGCTATTTAAAACACTAAAATTAATCATTTCCTTTGTACATTAAAGGCAAATATATAATTTATTTGTTCCTATTAACCGTTGCTCTTGAGAAGACTAAACTCATCAGTTGTTTTCTCCAATGTTCTATTTCAAGCAAAAAGTAATTTCATAATAAAGATTAATAATGATATCAAATGGAATTTACAATGACTTTGATGCTTCTGTAATCTTTTCAACATAAGATGAGCTATCAAGTACTAAAGAGATTTAAAAAGCAGTCCTCATAAAAAAGCAGTTCTCCTACAGCATAAGTATCAAGAACCTGTTTTACTCTATTTTTCCTTTAGGACAGATTTGGTGCCTTTGTGCTCTTCTCTAACCTTTAGCATTTCTTCATGTATCCCATAATGCCCGTATGAGCTGAAATAAACACCATCCTCATCCTCCTGGAGGCCTGCAATGGCAGTAGTAGATGACGAGCAGGTTCTGACGTCTGCGTTCATCACAAAATCCTGAGCAAATTGTCTGTAATCAATTTGAAATACACCTTGAGACAGGTTTATTGGACCATGAAAACAGGAAAGGCTAGAGGTTGAGGAAGAGAAGGGGGAGGGAGTGGAGTGTGATGAGCCTTCTAAATCACACGCTATCTTAAGCAACTGAAAGCTCCCCCTGCTGGATCTTAAGCAATGGTATATTCAAAGCCAGCTGTAAGCACTCCTCCTGCAACCGCGAAAGCACTGCCCACCACAGATTACAGGTGTTTACAGCTTGCAACTGAACAAAATAAGCACATTACATTTATTCAGCTTTATTATTTCTATTGCTCCAAAATCTTATTTTAGCCGTGAATCAATGTAGTATATTTCAATGCCATTAATATTCTTTAAAACCATATTACCTCATGGAAGCATTATATGAGCAGAAAGAGGACCCAAATTGAGAATTATTTACATACACCAACAGCATCCACTCCAGCTCTAAAATTCAGTTCCCTCTCTGATCACGACACATTAAGAATCTATTAGCTGTGCATGGGGGAGAAGTGCAAAGAGGCAGATAGCAGAGCTGTTGTTGGTTACTAGGTTAGCCAGCATAAAATCTCAGAAACAGGGAAGGGGACCTACAATCAGCTATACTATCTTTCCTGCTGGACATTCTGGCAAACCATCAAGTGGATACTCAGGCAACAGCAATCAACTTACAAATCCAACAGGCAAAGCTGGAGGTATAGCTGGCAGAAATGCAGAACCTCAGGCCCTGCTCCAGACCTCCTGAATCAGAACCCACTTTAACAAGATCCCCAGGTGGTTCGTAAGCACATAAATTCTGAGAAGTACTAAGCCAGCAGAACACTAATTTACCTACAGGAGAAAACAGTCCAATGTATCTAGTTTTCTGATTAAATACGACATTGTAATTATATTTTGATCCTTTAAAAACCAACTTTCAACTCTGTATTTTCCCCAAACCTAAGTAAAATGGAGAAATCTACTAGAAACAGGGTAATTCAAAGGAAAGCATATCAAAGAACAAAAGCACTCAAGACAACAACACTCCCCAGAGCAATTGCCATTAGTACAGAAATAATTATAAAGAAGTCTATGAGAACAGGTAAAACTACAGAATTTTATGTTAATTGACTATATCCACAACATATAAAAATGTCATGTATCTTTAGTATTACTAAAATTAAATATCTACAATGTGCTTTCCAGTATATGAAATGTTGCCCATATTCTACCTTGTTATTAGTCGTATTATTTTAGGGATCTAAACAATTAATTTTCTCTAAGATTGATAAATTACTTCATTTTTTGCAGATCCTCACGTGCTCTAGCTAATGCAGCTTCGGCAGACAGAGCCCTGGCTTCCATATGCTTCAATCTTTCAACAACAGATGTATTTTCACTGAGTCCATTGGGGTATGAGAGTGGGACTGACACCGCTTCATAAAGATCTTCTACATCTAAAGAAATAAATGGACATAATTATCAGGCCATCTTATAACAATGAAGTACATATAAATATATTAGGAATAAATATATACTAAGAGCCTATTATGCGACAAACTGAGAAAAATTAGTAAAAGTACTTTTAATTAAATAAATATTTACTAGCCAAAGTGTTTCCATTTGAATCTAAAGAGCATGCTGTTAGTCTTTTTTCATTAGCTGGCTAAATTGAACACATATATAAGCATTAGAAAAGCAGAATCTCAGCAACCAAACCCAGGAAGAAACAAAGAAGTGGAAGAAAAAACCCTCATATTTATTGATCATCAGGTACTTTTCAATACATCTCATTTCATCCTCAAAACAAACCTATTTATGCCCATTTCAAGGCACGGGAAAAATAAATTTCAGAGAAATTAACTGACTACCCCAAAGTCACAGAGCTGTGTAATGAAGGAAGTAAGCCTCAAACCCCTGCCCGCCTTCCTAGCCCATGTTCCTGCCACTACACGAGGCCGCCTCTCAGCCTCGGGTCCTCATCTGTAGAATAAGAGGTACTAAATGACATATTCTGTAATGAGAGTGTGCAGATAGAGAATTCCATACATTCAATAACTTTTTCATCCTGGGTAGGAGGAGCGCAATCTATACATCAACATCTTACTGCTGACATCATTAAACATCCTAATTCCTAATATTATTAAAAACTCTTGATTTAAATTTAATTTCACTATATATAAATCTTTTTAACTTCTGCTGTAGAATTCTGCAAAAGCAAGTTAATATATGGAGTTAGCGAGTTTTACAAAATCTGAACACACATTTACCAGTCTAATTAACGTTCGGATCAATTTAAAGCAACAAAAACTATGCAGCTATTTTATTTTCTCCTCAGTAAACACACTGGGGAAATATGGCTTTTTTTGTTTCCCATTCAGTTTTTAGTTGTGACACTAGAGTTGGGACAAAACAACTAAGCTTAACAAATACATGATAACATAATAACTTAGAGACTAGAGCCTAAGTTGAACTTCCTGTTAAAAAAGCACGGCAGGGCACCACTAACCTCTAGCCAGTCTTGCAGAATACTAAGTCATTTTAAAACTATAGATTCAGTCACTACTTAATTCACCAAAAATTAATGAGAACAACAAAATATTTCCAAACTATTTAAGGATGGTGTACCATAGTTTCTACTTCCTACTCTATCATTGTGTATCTTGTTTTCCCCAAAATTCTTCAAACCGTTTGCAAACCACATTGTTAGTTTAAGTTATGGATTATAACTGAAGAAGGAAATTGGTTTCTCTGTTTTGCTTTCTGCTGTAATAAAAGTTAGAATGAAAACCTTTAGGATTAATATGTAGATAATCATATACTAAAGGTGAAATGTATAGATTTGAAAAGGAGAAAGGATTCAGTAAACATTCAGATTCGCAAGTGTAATTTATCCAAACAGTCCAATTTAGAATCCTAAACCACATCCAGGAAGAGGAATTTCCACATCTGCATTCCATCTCAGGAGGCTCAAATCACCCCGACACTTCATTTTGGCAGCTGAGAACTACCACAAAAGATGGGCAATTTATCAGAAAGACATAACAATTATGAACAAACCTCACAGAAGAGCTCCAAAACACACGAAGCAAAACCTGACAGAATTAAAGGCAAAACCAGACAATCCTTCAACCACAGTCAGAGATTTAAATAAACTCCTATCAACAACTGAAAGAACTAGATTTAAAAAAACCCAAGAGACATAAAAGATCTGAACAAAAATATTCAGCACCTTGAGCTGATTCTTTATAGCATACTGCACCCAGTAACTCTATCTTGACACTTTGGTAAAGTATTGATCAGTTATTTTTAGAATGTCTCTCAACCTGGGTTTTTCTGATGTTTTTTCACGTTTGGAATGAAATTATACGTTTTTGGCAAGAATAGCAGAGAAAAAATGTTGTGTCCTCAGTGCATTATACCAAGGGGCTCGTGGTGTCAATACACCTCATCACCACTGATTTTGGCTGTGGTGGTGTCTGCTGGATTTCTCCACTGAAAAGGGAACATCTCCTTTGTAGTTAATAAATTTCTAGGAAGAGAGAGTCTGAACTATGCAAATCCCGTTTCACCCTAAATTTTTGCCTGCTAATCTTAGCATCCATTGGTGGGTCTTTTCTGCAAGTTATTACTGTGGTGTTTGCCTACTGCTGATTTTCTAATTCTCTCTTTTTCAACATCTATTAACAGGAATTCTACTCTAAGGTGAGCTGCTCCTTCTCCACTTATTTATTTGGTTGATTATTTCTGTCAGTGTGGACTCATGGATATTTATTTAATCCCGTGGGTTAAAAACCAATACTACCATCTTCTGTGTTGCTCAAATTATCCCAGCGGTGGCCACAAGGAGCTCCTTCAGGTGGGCGCCAGTGTTCTTTTGCTAAGTCCCGTCCTCCTCCACCTGTTCAAGTACTTCCTTATTTTCCGGCACAAGATGTCCCAGACTCCTCTCGTATCTTCCCTGCCCCATCCATAGAATGCACCTGTCTGAGAGGCCTTGCTTCCTTTTATTGCAGAATGGTGCTATAGATCGAGATCTGGGCACTAGGGATGCTCACTGCTACTGGGGTTTTTCTAGGCCTCTCAGCAAACAGAGCTAGGAAATACCTGTATGTACACTAACCCACACATGCACACATCTGTATTTCTGTATCCATCCATCTGTGCATAAATTAAGAACTGTGAATTTATACTGATTCCAATCTATCACCACAGGACTCATTTCATCTTTCCCCATTTCCCGATCTGAAACCTCCTCCAACAGAGAGAAACCTGGCTCCTACTATCCATAATACCTTTACTTGTTCAATTCTAGTATACACAAAAGAAGTGTCAGAATTGCTAATTCACACCCTGCAAGAAAACACCTTTCCTTTCTAGATTACAGCATTTATGCAGTTCTTTTTATCTGTGGCCTCAGCACAAAATCCAGTCATATTCCACTTACTCAGGTAGTTCTCTTCCTCCCCACCCTCTTCAGTGTGGTTACACTATTTCTTTGTCACATGCTTAAGTTCATTTGTTAGTTTTTGTATTCCATTCTGTACCACTGCCCTCACACACATCCTGGTTGTTTCAACTGTTGATTTTTTTGATTATATGAAGACCATGAGAAACATTATTATAGCGCTAAGAGTTGGAGCTAGACAAAAGGATATATACTCCGAGAAGGGTCACTCCCTCTTATTGCTGCTACCTCATTCCACTGTGCTCTTCTTTTCTTCCTGGTCCCACTAATGCCAGTAAGCAGGAATCTCTTTAGTTTCTAGTTTGTCCTTCCTGTATTTCTTCTGCACAAATGAGCACACAGGCATTTTCTCAAATCCCTTTCTTTCTTACATGAGGAGTATCATACAACAGATATTCTTTTGAGCTTTGCCTTTTTTTGTTTAACAGTATGCCCTGGATATCACTCTGTATCAGTTCAGAGATCATCCTCACTGTTTTTAATAGGTGTAGACCACCGTGTGGATGGACCATAGCTTATTCAACTACTCTCCTATGAAGGGGCACTTCGGTTGTTTTCGATATTTCAAAATAACAACACTGCAACGAATAACCTTGTGTATATGTATTTTCAGAATACTGGAGGTGTATCTTCAAGACAGATTCTTATGAGTGAGACTGCTGGGTTAAAAAGTAGGTGTATATACAGTTTTGTTGAGGTGTTGCCAAATATGCATTCTACTAGCACTGTATGACAGTGGCTGTCTCTCCAGAGCCTCTCAACAAAACGTGTTGTCATGTTTAAAAAAGTTTTCCCAGTCTGACAGGTGAGAAATGGTACTTTGGCCTTGGGCTATTTTTATACCCTTTTGGGTGAACTGTCTAACCAGGTATTTTTCCCCATTGTTCTAACATGTATTCAATCCTTTCTCCTTCAATTTTTAAGACTTCTTTATGTATAAAAGGATAGTAACCCTTCATGGAATATATTCCAAATATTATACCATACTTTCTAAAAAACTTAACCAAACTCCATTTTACTCACTCAGATTTCATTAATTTGTGCCTCATGTCCCCCTTCTGTTCCAAGATCCCACCCATGATATCACAATTCATTTAGTAGTCATGTCTCCTTAAGCCCCTCTTGGCTATGACAGTTTCTCAGGCCTTGTTTTTGGTAATCTTAGTTTGAGGGGCACTGGTCAGGTAGCTTGTAGAATGTCCCTCACTTTGTGTGTGATGTTTTCCACCGTTAGACTGAGGTTATGTGTTTTGGGAGGAAGACCACAGAGCTAAAGTGCCCTTCCCATCACATCGTCTCAAAGGTACATACTATTAACGTGGCCTATCGCTGATGATGTTGACCTTGATTACCTGGCTAAGGTAGTGTTTACCAGGTTTCTCCATCATAAAATCACTTTTTCCTCCTTATACTGTACTTCATTGCCTACTTTCTTAGTCATCTGCCTTTAGTGAAGGACTGAAACAGTGTTTAGTCATCTTCATATCCTCAATGCCGAACACTTAGCAGATGCTCAATAAACATTTACTGAACGACAGTGGAGGTGAAATGGTCAGTAACCAGGCCTGGAGCCAGGAGAATGATGACCTCCTCCTCCATCTCTCCCCACGAATGGCCAGGGGTACAGACTGAGAGAATGTGGGCAGTGCAGGCCCAGTTCCACCTCCTTTACTAGGCCTCTTTACCTGTCCCCGATCTCAGTCACTACTTCTTCACCTAAACTCCTCTGGAACCTATATATTTACCAAGGACAAAAAGTTCTCCTTTCTAAGCACTCACCCTCTGACAGCTACTATGCTAATACGTATTACCTTTGCAACAATGTTAGAATGTAGATGTCATTATCACCTTTTTGAAAATTAAAATTAAGGCTGAAAGAAATTAAGTTGATATACCCTAGGAGAGCTCGAGTTCAATACTGACCTGTACCCACAGTGACCAGCACACAGCACTCAGTATCTGTTGATCTGAGTAATCTCCTCCTCTTCTGAACTGCACTGCCTTTCTACTTCTCACAAAACTCATCATATTTGACCTTCTAATACAGAATAGACGTTTAAAAAAAAAACACTCCTATTACTATACTGTGGGCTTTCTATGGGAAGCATTGTGACATTCCTTTCTTCATGTCCTAAAGCATTTAACATCCTACTTTCAACCTGTGTTTAATAAATGATTTTGAATTGAGGAAGTCATAAAGAACACCCGTGGGCCCTCTGTCATTTATCAAAGAGACCACTTTGGTCACTCTGAGGAGACATGAGATTAAAGAGAAGTGGTAAAAACGGGAAAGAATCAACCTGGGACTCATCAAATTTTAGAGCTACAAAGAATCTCAGAAATCTGGCCCCAATTCCTCACTTTATAAATGAAGACTTAAAACCAGAAAGCTTAAGTGCTTTGCCCAAGGTCACACAGCCCCTGAAGCCCACATTAAGGTTCTCACTACTGTACTGCATCACACCGCCACACAACTTAATGATGGCACTTCTCAAGGAAATGAGTGGTTTTCCACAGTTCCTGCTAATCAAAGACCTGCTCAAATACACGCTGTCAAACTACTGTCTGTGAAAGTGTCTGTTCAGAATGGTCTTGTTGATCTGAAGACAGCAAACCCTCTATTTCACCCCACTGGCACTAGAAACATGAAAGGAAGTATAAATTAAAAAAATAAATAAATCACTTAACTCCAATAAATCAGACCTATAAAGTATCTATAAAAGGCCAAGAGAATTTTCACAAGATCCCTGTTCAATAAGAAATGAACCAAAGCACAGAGCAAGTAACTAAGGAAGAAAGCTACAGTCAAGGAATGAGAGTGATCCTGCCAAAAGGGAGACGTAAGTTAGTGTACGGGGTGAGCTCATGGAAGTCTGAGTTAAATCTGAGCCACATCAAACCAAAATCTCAGTAAATTAGATGTCTTAAGAAAAGTCACTTATCCAATCTGAATACATGAGATAAAAGCAGCAAATATTATTAAATCTACTTAAATCTATTAAATATTATTAAATCTACTGATTTAATAATTTTTAATCTACTGATTAAAAAATTTTAAACTAGCTAAATCAAAAATTTAGTCAATTCTAATTAGACTGAAAATCAATCTAACAACTAAAAATTATTCTCTGCAGTCCCCCTATGTTTCAGAATGTCTTGTACACAATGTTTAAAGGAGCTCCTATTCCCAAATTCCTCCCTCGTGACTTAGTGTGACTAGCAGTTCTTAAGTGACTTGACTTTCCTATTGAAACCAACTACCTGATGAGATCTTTAGAGAATTAACGAGATAAATGTTCCTAGAACATCTAACCACTATTTTGCCATAATAAATGACTCTACATTAAAGTAGATACAGTAAGCTCATCTTACCAAATTGAAGTAAAAGGTCATCTTCTAACACTGGCTTCAAATACTCTTCTTTCTCCCAAGGCACTGGGTTGTATATGGAATTCATATACTCAACCGTAGGATTCTGGATATAAAATTAATTGCATGTTTTTTCATTGCATATAATCACAAAATCTCCCTAGCAAAAACTAGGAAAATTAAACAGATGAAATCATGTATATATTACACAAAATCATGTCTAGATTATGCAAAATCTTTATTTAAGGAGTCTATGTTCACCTGTCATTTCATTAACTTGATTGGACAAGTGCTTTAATTAATGGCTTCAATGCAGTTTTATATTGTTTGGCTTTGGGGGAAATGGAAATATATACATCATTTGAATAGAATAGAAAAAAGAACACCCAAGGTACTTAAAAAAATCACACTAGAAATTACTTCTGATTTTACAGAAATACTATCAGTATTTCCCTTTATCTGGCACTGAATTACATTTTCACATAACACTGATTATTCTCTTAGACGCAATTAAAAACAACACTTAAGTATTGTGTGTCCATTTACTTGGCGCTGTTTGTTGTGCTAGCTCCTAACGTCCGTGATTCCCACAATACGAGTGCCAAATTTATAAGTTCCCTCTATAGCAGCTCCTCATGCTCTTTTAAAAATCAGCACATTGATAGTCACCGCGGTATTTCTTTAGTTTTGAAACAAAATTATAAATTAAGCTACCAACTTACCTTAAGTCTAATAAAATTTATTAGTTTAATGTATCCATAAAATTCAAGTCCTAAAGAGGAAAAAAAGGATAGTTTACCTATTTTAACATAACGTAAGTTTTGTTTAATTGGCCTGCTCTATAGATGCTTCTCTGGTTAAACAATAAAATATTTCTGCCCTATACCTACCACTTATAATATTTTGAATTTATTATTAAGAATGACAAACAGTAACTTTGATACTTCTGAATATTTTAATTTAGAAACAGCCAGAGATGACAAATTTTTAAATGCTTTTCTTGCCTTTCTGAAAAATGAGAAATTAATTTTTAGAATTCTCCTCCTCATCTGCCAGAGCAATACAAATCAGGAAAATCAGGTCTTGGATTTTACCAAGTATGTGGCAGTTGATTTTAGAGCCGAAAGTTTCTAAACCCCCAATTTTTATGGTGCCTACCAAATTATAATTTTGCCAGGACATGGAGCATACAAAACGTACTAGCTTTTCATTAAGTTAAATAGTGCAAATTAAAAAATAATGAGGCTTGTTATCCGGTCCTCATCCTTCCAGAAATGAAGCAGCAAGGGAAACAACAGCATATCTCACCACCTGGTTATTATTTGTTGCGAGAAATGTTGTTATGAGGAACAGAGCAGCACACACAAAATGTTTTATATGCACAATAGCATAGAAAACCTCCTATTTTATAAATGAAAAAAATACACAATTATATTTAAAGTATGATTCCAATTCAGTTTAAAAATGCACATTAGAGGGGCTGGCCCTGTGGCTGAGTGGTTAAGTTCGCGCGCTCCGCTGCAGGCGGCCCAGTGTTTTGTTGGTTCCAATCCTGGGCGTGGACATGGCACTGCTCATCAAACCATGCTGAGGCAGCGTCCCACATGCCACAACTAGAAGGACCCACAATGAAGACTATACAACTACGTACTGGGGGGCTTTGGGGAGAAAAAGGAAAAAAATAAAATCTTTAAAAATGCACATTAGAAACATGAAAAAAAACAATGAGACTAAGTTATTCATGTCTTATAAAAGTAGTTGCAGTTAAATTTATGATCTATAAACATTATGTTACGTTTACCTAATGTCTTTTCTAGTTGTTAGTAAATACATGGAGCAAAAAACCAATTCTGTATTTAGTCAATTTGAGTGGAATAGTGCAGCTCTTCTCTATTCATTTAAAGAAGTGGAAGGCTTTAATCGTAAGGTAAGTATGTTTAAATGCAAGACTCAAAAGAATCATCTAAATATTCTGCTTACCACCCTAACTTCATCACTCCGTTCTACATATTCTCTTACCAAACTCCTTATCAAACTCAACCTTGTATGCCTTGAAGTTCACGTTATGTTTTGCCTGATGAGTTGACTTTTTTCATAATGACCCACCTCCTTTTCCAAAGTCCACCTCTAACCTTGCTCTAATTCTAATCTACTTTCTTGATCTCTTTAATTCTAATATGATAAAAATGCAATCACATGCCAAGGGTTTTTTTTTCCCCTTTTAAGTTGTGAAGCCTATATAAGCTTTAATACAGTAAACCTTATCTAGAAGAATATAATTAATCTCTCCTTAAAGGCCACTTGTCCAAAAAACTCCACTGTCTTAAGACACATTGTTGCTATATGTTTCATTATATTGGACTTGTATAGAAAAGGAAAGGTCTGGAAAAATATAAAGTTTAAACTTAAATTTCACAACTAAAATTTTCTTCGCTCTAAAAAGTACTCACCATGTTTACAGACCATGTTATCAATATTAAATTGATGTTCAGACTTACAGTGTGAAAATGTT
The DNA here is from genome assembly GCF_021613505.1 of Equus quagga. NCBI lineage: Eukaryota > Metazoa > Chordata > Mammalia > Perissodactyla > Equidae > Equus > Equus quagga. The sequence continues at coordinate 10,334,490 of NC_060280.1, forward strand.
TCTTCAGCAGACGTAAACAACCTGAAAAATCAAGAAACATCTTCATGGAATAGTCCCCCAAGAAGTCTAAATACTGATGCCATGTTAAACATACACTTCCCCCCCTACTCTGCTGCTTTCTAGTTTTATTTCCAATTAAGAAAAAAACAAACATGCCTGTAAACGAGAGGAACCCAGAACTTCTCAAGGGAATTGATATCTCTGAGTTCCATTTACACCTAAAACTAACTACCCTTTAAATGCTGAAGTTAACTTATTTGCCAAATGATAGCAAGGAATTTATCAAAAGGCTTTTAAGAAAGAGAACTCCTTTTGGTACATTCTGTTTCCCTCAAGACATGAAAATTCCCCACACAAAATTTTTCTGTCCTCTAAGGATCAACACTGCTTTCAAAGGCTCTGAACTGGCACAGCTGAAACTGCTTTTAGAAATAAAGCATCAAACGTAATTTTACAGCTGGCATATTCCCAAAGTGCCATATTTCAAAAGTGATCTTGCAGTGTTCCCAAAGTTTCTGCATTACAGACATTGTGAGGACCAAGCCTCTTTATTATGTGACCTGCAAAGCTGAGGGACATATAAGATAGCAATACCCAGCAGAGAAGCCGCACCCCTCTTCTATATGCCTGGCACATACACGCAGTTAGCTTTCAACAAATGTTTACCCAGACAGGTTATTTTTGCAGTATTTATGCAGCCTGTCATAAAGAAGTATGCCCCTGACACTCAATAAATATTATTTTATGACTAGAGTACATGCAGATGCTCTACATCTAACCAGAGGAGGATACGCGTGAGAGCAACGCCCAATCAAGAGGAGCTGACACACCACCAGTCAGCACCAGGCCTAGATTCATGGGAAACTGGAAAAAGTTTCGTAAAGCAACACTGGTCAATGCTAAGCAGGCCTCTTTCATGCCCACGAGCCCAGGACAGCGGCCAACGAACGTCAAGGCTTGTTGAGATGAAGAGGCAGAATTTTAAGTGGAAAGAACACGGATTTGGATATTAAGACAAACCTGGAACAAGGTCTGTGACCTGAACACGCTATTGATATCGCAGTCGCTTTTTCCCTAAGCTTATCAATTCCTTCCCTTCAACAGGTGGGGAGCCCCTAGCTAGGAAAGTGATCCTTTAAACGGCTCACAAGGAAACCTTACACCTGAGAAGCCCCCTGCTTGTCAGAGTCACGGAATGCTAAAGCTGGAGGGGTCCCGAGGGATTACCCAGTTTAGGGACTCCCAAACTCGTGACTCACTGCAATCACCTCTGAGAGCGGGAGCATCTTTACAAAAAGAGAAGATTCCTGGACGCCATCCCTGATTTGTAAGGACTGAGGGGCAGAGCTTAGCATCTGTGTTTTTAAGTGTCTCAGGTGACAAAGGTGCACAACCAGGAGTGGTCCAAAGCCCTCTCATTTTACACGAGGGGAGACTGAGGCCCGCGGAAGAGAGGTGGCATCGCCGGGCGTCAGCGCACGGCCCCTCCCCCGGTGACCGGGGCTCCTCCCTCCGAGCGCGGGGCCCGGGCTTCGGGGACAGCCGCTCGGGCGACTCCTGAGCGCGCGGCGCTACGGCGGGCTAACGAACCTGTCACAGAACAGGCAGGGGGTCTGCCGCTTGTCGTGGGGGAGGCCAGCCTCGTCCCCGTCCTCGTCCTCCCAGGCGGCCTCGTCGCCGCTGTCGGACAGCGCGGGCAGGTCCTCGTCCTCCTCCTCGGCACCCCGGCCGCCTAGCACATGCACACGGTCAGCGAGGCCTCGACCCGGGCGCCCACCCGCCGCCGCCCTCCCAGCTCCCCCCGCCGTCCCGCGGGGCCCACCGCCCGGCTCCGCGTCCCGGGGGCGCAGGAGGAGGGCGGCCTGTCCGCGGCCCCCCGGCGGCGCGAGCCGGGGCTGGGCCAGCCGTGCTGCAGGGTCTGGGGGTACCCACCGCGAGCACCCGACGCCAGCGAGCACATGGCCGTGGTGCCCGGGAGCCGGTGTGTCTGGGGGCGGGGACCGTGCCGGGCAGGTTCGCGCGCGCAGCCGCCGCCGGGCTCTCTGGGCCGCGGGGACGAGCGCAGCCGGGAGCGCGCGGCAGGGCGGGGGGTGGGGAAGGCCTCCGACGCTGGGAACGCGAGAGCGCGCCCGCCGGCGCCTGAGAGCTTCCGGCCTCGAGGCCGCGGCGTTGGTCACGTGAGCTAGATGGGCGGGGCGAGGGCCCGGGCTCCGCCTCCTCCTGCCGCAGGGTTGGCGCAGTGCGCGCCGGGTAAGCGCTGCCGCGGGGCTTGGGCGTGACTTCCGTCTCCTCCTCGGGCCGCGGGGTTGTTGGCGGGATGCCCTGGGAGCCGCCCTGACCTCGGAGGCGGAGACGCCGCAGCGCTTTCGCTGTCGGCGTCGCGCCCTCAGTGCGTCCGGTACTCGAGGGATGAGGGTTTACTAGAGGGACGACCACCCGCGGCGCCCCCTGGTGGCGGAGGAGGCCGAGCGGAACTCGGGTCGCTTGCTCCGTGGTGCCCGCGGATGCAGCGCGCGAGGGGACCGCAGGAGCCCGTGGGGGCTTGTGGAGACCACCTACGGCCAGAGCCCCGCGGGCTGTCGCGGGACTTCAGTCTTTTAAAGTAGACGGCTGGGTGAGAGCTTGCACTCTGCAGCCCCCTACTCGGTTAGAATCCTGCTTCTGTCACTTTCCAACTGTGATCTCGAGCAGCCGCCCGACCGCGCCCCGCCTCCATCTCCTCGCTACAAACGGGGAGAATGCTGCACCAAGGGATAAAATGAGTTAATACGTGCAGAGTGCTTAGACACGTGCTCATTTTACTTACCCTAAACAGCGGGAAGCAGGTGACCTGTTTGATTAAGCAAGGGAGTGATGCGGTCACGTGTTTGGTTTTTTTTCACTAATGTGTTTAGAGAGGAACATCCTGGCTGTTGTGTGCGAAGGAGACAAACATTCCCATGCCTCATGCCTTTTTCCCTTCCTCATATGTATTCAACCATCGCATTGTTAGGTGGGAATGGCGGCAGCTCTCGTCCCAGAAGCTAGTACTGCGCGCCTGGCACGTTTATCCGATGGCATTGACGGCCGGCCGACTAGGCCCTGCATAACCCCGCCTAACATCCATCTCAACTCAACCCTTCACCTTGGGCGCCCCCTCCAACCTTCTGTTAGTGCTAATCACCTTCCACCTCAAGGCCTTTGCTGACAATGCGCTGCAAATGGAAAGGCTTTCTTCCCTCGGACCGTCTCCCACGTAGGGTCCACTGCCATTCCAGCAGCCCCCATTAGTTTCTGTCTTAGCGCCTACCATTCGCTTACTTGTTTTCTCTACTTTAGGTCTTCCCCACAGCACTGCGCCGTAGCTCATAGTAGGTATTAAGTAAATTTGCTCTGTGAGAATGATGCCTTGTATTATTGCAACACTCTTGTGAATGTCATCTTCTCCCTTAACTATAAACCTTAGAGGACAGGACCCCTCGGGTATTGGTGTTGAAGCCCCCCTACATTCTAGGACACTGTCAGAATGTCTGCTGGCCCGGGATGCTGGCCTTGGGAGGAGCTGCTCTTCTCTCTACTCCAAAGATGAACACAGACCCCATCATCCCACTTCACTACTGAGACCAGAATAGGATGTTGAATAAGACCTGCCTGAAGGTTTGTGGGTAAGGAAATAATAGAGAGAATAACTTAAAACTGTCTATTGGGTTTAGCTGCTTTCAGAACCCACATAACTCACTTCTTGGAGCCCGTGCTTGTTACCACTGAAACAGACCGAGGCTCTTCAGAGTCTAGCCCCAAGGGAACCCCACCTGGCAGAAGGAAGATGTTCCGTTTCCTTTCTAAAGCCCACATTCCAAGATTCCACCCTGCCCTAGAAATGCCTCTTTCCTGGGTGACTGACACTGGGAATGTCCACTCCCTTCTAAGGACATATACCCCCTATTAAGGGGGATGGCCTTTATCCTGCAGTGTCCACTGAAGCCTGAAATGTACCTGGCACACTGTAGACCCTGTAAAAATTGACTGAATCACTCAAATCACTGTTTCCCCCAAGCCCACAAGTTAAAACAACTTTCACCACCATCGTTTGTTCTGTGATGGATATCCTGTGCTCCTCTCGGCTTTGACCCTTCCTTCTGCATCTACCTTTCCTTTCCATAGTTTTTAAAGGGCAGAAACTTGAACTGCACTTTTAAGGGCTATGTGAACATTTTGTGGTTGGTCCTGACAAGGAGAAATGGAGAAACCCAAGTATTTCAATTTTATTCATCCACAGCATGTACTGGATGCAGGTACAATTAGTGGAACTCCCTGCTCATATACAGGTAGAGGATGCTCTCACAGAAGGCTTACAAGTATGAGATCAGGCTGACCTGGGTTAGAATCCTGGCTCTGCCATTTCCTAGCTTCAGGTCTTCAGCTTTGGGCCCTTGGGCAAGGCACTTAACCACAGTAAGCCTTAGTTTCCCCATCTGAGACATGGGGATGATAGTATCACCTTATAAGGACTGTTTGGAGGGTTAAAGGACAGATAGCATACATAAAGGCTGGCACTTGGCAAGCACTTGATAAAGATTAGCTGCTGTCCTCTCATTTGCCAAAATGCTGCATATTATCACTGATACTTGGGCATTTTCTAACAATCTAAGAGGTACCCAGGACTTGTCCATTTACTTTTATTCTCCGACTTAGTTCTCCCATGAATGACATAAGCTCAGTTATATAATAACCTTTATTATATATTCTAAAGAAGTAGTAAGGCACAATGTTCACTTACACAATCCCATGTAGTCAGCACTGGGTAACTCAAAGACACGAATGTCAGCAATTTGAGAACAGAACTCATCTGCATGATATATAAGGTTTGCAGCACTGCTGCTGTGACTGCAGACAAGCATTTCAAAGCTAGCCTCCCCACCCAGGGCATCAGAACCACCACCAGCAGCCTAAACAAAACAAAACCACAGATTTCTGTGCCTGCACCCCAAAAATTCTGATTAGGAATATTCAAGATAGGGCCTATGAATCTCTATATTTTTTTTTCTTTGCTGAGGAAGATTCACCCTGAGCTAACATCGATGCCAGTCTTCCTTGATTTTGTTTAGTATGTGGGCCCCCAGCATCGCTTGACCGCTAACAGAGTGGTGTAGGCCCGTGCCCAGGAACCGAAGCTGGGCCACCGAAGCAGAGCGTGATGAACTGAACCACTGGGCCACGGGGGCTGGCCCTGTATCTCTATAATTTTAAAAGCCCCCTAGTGATGTGTATATATATGTACAACCAAGCTCTGAACTGCTGATGCAGAGCACAACCATTCTTTGATTGGATCTGGGAGGCTGAGAACCACAGTTAAAGCATGCTGACTTTTTTCAGACCCGGAAATTACCAATTAGGTGGTGGGTGTTGAGGTTTACAGTGAAAAGCATTTCTCCAGTGTGATCACGGCTTGAGAGAGCCATCAGCTTTGCCCAGGTCGTGGATGGCCTTGTTATCCAGCAGCTCGGTCGTCCCGTCACCCGGTCTCACCGCATTGTTCAGCATCGCTCTAACCACAGTCACCACTGGCACAGAGTGCCTGCTGGCCCAAGACTCTGGTAAGGAGCCGAAGAATTTCCTAACCAACCATTCACCTGGGCGAGATTCTTGCCTATCACACAGTAGAACTCTAAAGAGGAAAAAAGCCGAGGATGAAATGATAAATTGCATTCAGACCACAGAGGGTGTTAGGAACTGAACTGTTTGCCCCCAAAATTCATGTTGAAGCCCTAACCCACAATGAGATTGTATTTGAAGACAGTGCCTTTAGGGAGGTAATTAAGTTTAAATTAGGTCATAAGGATGGGACCCTAATCCAGTAAGACTGGTATCTTTACAGAAGAGGAGATATCAGATCTCTCTCTCTCCACGTGCACACAGAAGAAAGACCTTGTGAGCACAGAGTGAGAAGGTGGCCGTCTGCAAGCCAGGAAGAGAGGTCTCAACAGACAGCAGCCCTGATGGCACCTTAATCTTGGACTTCTGGCTTCCAGAAATGTGCAAAGACAAATTTATGTTGTTTAAGCCACCCGGTCTGTGGTATTATTCTATTATGGCAGCTTGAGCAGACTACTACAGAGGCAAAAGGTTTGTTTTGTTTTGTTTTTGGAGGAAGATTAGCCCTGAGCTAACACCTACTGCCAGTCCTCCCCTTTTTTTTGCTGAGGAAGACTGGCCCTGAGCTAACATCCGTGGCCATCTTCCCCTACTTTATATGTGGGATGCCTGCCACAACATGGCTTGACAAGTGGTGCCATGTCCGCACCCAAGATCTGAACTGGCGAACCCCGGGGCCACCGAAGTGGAACATGCGAACTTAACTGCTGTGCCACCAGGCTAGCCCCCAGAGGCAAAAGGTTCTATTTAAAAAAAGAAGGCAGCCAATACTACCCATTAAGTTCCAGACTATTCTGAACCTGGTCCCACCACTGTCTACCCCTTCCTTTAAAGCCAAAAGGTGGGGTCCTTCAGAAAAGCAATCCACCTTCAGCCAACTTCTGTCATATCTTAGATATCTTAGCTGTCAGCCTCTTTGAATGAAAAACTGGCTTCTAGGGCATAATGGGCAGTGGTGTACTCTTAGGCAGTATGAATACTTACCCAGGCCTAAATATGGAGTAACGATCAAATTTTAATTCTTCGACCCTGGCTTCCACTTCTCCCTGTTAACAAAAACCACATTTTCAGTATTTAACCAAGACCAAGTTACTGTAACGCTTGAGAGAATAATTTGGGGTCTTGAAGATAATCTGCTTCTGCAGGTCCCAGAGTCTGAGAAGTTAAGGAAGAGATCATTCAATCCTGATATGCAGCAAGGAGTTAAAAAAAGTGTACGGAACGAGGGAATGGTGGCACAGTCAGTCCAGCCTCTCAAGTGACTGATATTAAAACAGATCCAGAGAGGGGCTGGCCCCGTGGCCGAGTGGTTAAGTTCGCGCGCTCCGCTGCAGGTGGCCCAGTGTTTCGTTGGTTCGAATCCTGGGCGTGGACATGGCACTGCTCATCGAACCACGCTGGGGCGGCGTCCCACATGCCACAACTAGAGGGACCCACAACAAAGAATATGCAACTATGTACCAGGGGGCTTTGGGGAGAAAAAGGAAAAAAATAAAATCTTTAAAAAAAAAAAAACCACATCCAGAGAGAGTAAATGACAATGTCAGGAATGCAACCATGAAATAACCTCCTGTTAGTCCAGACTTAATGTTGCAGGCTGGCAGACATCAACCTTTTTTGGTTTCCAAGTAGTTCTGGGGTCAGAAGACCCACAGACCCTCCAATACTACTCACTTCCTAAAATGCTACCAAATTTCAAGACACAGATTATATTAGATGATGCTCTAAATTAAATTTGCTAAACAAACCATGAATTTTCATGCCAGGCATCTCTATAAACAGAAATACCACAGGAGCTCAGGCCCCAGGTATCTCCGAAGGCCCCGTGAATTAAGCACCATGCTCCCTTCCTCCTTCTTGACTTGTTCACACCATTCATTTGACACTTAACCTGTCACATTGTGTAATCTTAGGTAGCTCTTTTAAAAACATTTTTTAATTAGTGTTTTTCAGTATATTCACAGAGTTGTGCCACCTTCACTACCATCTAAGTTTAGAATATTTCATCACCCCAAAAAGAAACCCCATACCAATGAGGACTCACTCCCATCCCCTCCCCATAAGCCTGAGCCAACCACTAATCTTTCTGTCTCTATGGATTTGCCTATTCTGGACATTTCATGGAAATGGGATCATACAATCGTGGCCTTTTGTGACTGGCCTCTCTCATTTAGCATAATATTTCCGAGGTTCACCCGTGCTGTAGCATGTGTCATTCCTTTTTATAGTTGAGTAATATTCTTTGTGTGCATATACCACATTTTATTCATCCATTCATCAGTTGATGGATATGTGGGTTATTTCCACTCTTTGGCTATTACAAATAATGCTTCTGTGAACATTCACATACAAGTTTTTATGTGGACACGATTCTTTGTTAGCTTTTTGCAAAGATACGTTTTGTCTCTATTATCAGTGTGCAATAAAGAGCTGATGCAGCAGGCCGAGACTGCTGTGCTGAGAAAGGCTTGCTTGGCTTCCGTCTGGGAACGTGGATTTCAGGAGTGTTCCTGTCATCACCCAACTGAAAAGGGCAGTTTACTGTGTCTGAACTATTTGTACAAACAGTGTGCTTTATGCTGAACACTGCTTCTTTCTGGAAGTCTCTAATTTTTTCTAGGCTGAGGGTGCCTACGTGTCTGACCCCCATAAAAAGCCTGGACTCCAGGGCTCAGGCACATTTCTCTAGCAAACAATACTCATGCTGGAGAAATGCCGCAATTGCAACTCCCCTGAAAGAGGACTCTGGGAAGCCTGCACCTAGTTTCCTGCAGACTTCACTGCAAGCACTTCTTCCCTTTACTCACTTTGCTTCATATGCTTTCACTGTAATAAATCAGAGCTGTGAGTCTGACCATATGCTGAGTCCTGTGAGACCTTCTAGCAAATTACCTACTTAGGGAAGGCCTTGGGATCCCCCCAGACAAACAGATTATAAATTCCTTGAGGGTAAGAACCATACCCAACAGTAAAATATCATCTACTCTGGAACAGTTTAACAATCACTGCCTCAAAGTCTCTTCTAATGTTAGGATTCCAGGCTGACACTCAAGACCAGAGCTGCCACATCTCATTTCATGATTACCAGATAATCAGCAGAAGGGGAAGACATTGGAAATTATCTTTCAAATCACTCCTTTTTACTAAATATAAACCTGCAAAAGACAGTCCCTGTAGCGATTAAAAAATGCGTAACATAATGCATTTTTTGTATTATTTAGCATTTTATATGACTTAGTCTTGCCAATTAGCCAGGGTTCTCCATAGTATACAAAAAATAGAAATGTGCACAGGGGCCAGCCCGGTGGTGTACTGGTTAAGTTTGCACACTCTGCTTGAGCAGCCCAGGGTTTGCAGGTTTGGATCCTGGGCACGGACCTATGTACTGCTCAGCAAGCCACGCTGAGATGGCATCCCACGTACAAAATAGAGGAAGATTGGCATACATGTTAGCTCAGTGACAATCTTCCTCAAGCAAAAAGAGGAAGATTGGCAACAGATGTTAGCTCACGCCAATCTTCCTCACCAAAAAAAAAAAAGAAAAAGAAATGTCCACAAACCTTAACTTGCAGGTATAAAAAATTGCTCGAGTTATCAGCTCCTTTGGAGGATAGCAAGTTGAAATGTTTGCAGCCTCCAGCTTTGGCCAGCTCTGCAGACTTCAGGACATAATCTCGATCGACACGAACAAATCCCTCCTGAGGGGGAAAGGATGGGAGTTAGTTCCAAAAAGCCATGAGTTCATCTTAAAGATTACCACTCAGCTTGGGTGGCAGGGCAGGAGGCCTGGGGCTAGAGGGGGGATCCAAATAAAACGCATCCAAGCAAGACATGAACGTCAGGCACAGACCCTGGGAAAGGCTCCAAGTATGAGCCTCTGGACAGACGTACCAGCTCTAGCAGCAAGGCCAGACACAGCGAGAAAACAAGAACAATGACACTGAAACACAGACACCAAACAAATCTGCAAGGAGCACTAAGAACAGTAAGATAGACTGAGAAACTGCTTTTAATGACAAATTTCTTTGTCTTTTAATAACTTTACAACCCTCTCTTTGTTTTCTCTTTTTTTCTGTATCAATTCTAACATGGTGGGGTCCCAAAGCAAGGCTGAGAACACCATCCAGGCACTATGAGAACAAAGTCTATTTAATGTCCAAATTTTGTGTATGTTTTACAACATACTTTACATATTAGTAGAGTGCATCCTCAAATTCATTTACTGACAGGTGTATAATCAAGAATGTGTGGAGAGCCCTGGTCTAGACTCACTCCTGTAAGGGTGGTGAGTGGGTCCTTCTTACTCACATCTCAGCATCAGCACATGGTAGGTGCTCCAAAAATATATGAATGAATGCATAAAAGTCCAATGAAAGCAGAGAAAGACAAATCCAATTAGAAAAAAAAAAAAGAAGTGGGGCCGGCCCCGTGGCCAAGTGGTTAAGTTTGCACGCTCCGCTGCGGCGGCCCAGGGTTTCGCTGGTTCCGGTCCTGGGCGCGGACATGGCACCACTCCTCAGGCCACGTTGAGGCGGCGTCCCACATGCCACAACTAGAAGAACCTGCAACTAAGATATACAACTACGTACAGGGGGGATTTGGGGAGATAAAGCAGGAAAAAAAAAAAAAAAGGATTGGCCACAGTTGTTAGCTCAGGTACCAATCTTAAAAAAAAAAAAAAGAAAAAAAAAGAACTAAGTGGCAATAAGAGGAAGAGGGGAGAGGGTGGTACAAACAATAGAACAGACTCACTTCCAGGGCTAACCTGAAGGACAAGGGCCTGTGCCCCGAAAAGGGAAGTCCATGTAGTAACAGCTTCTTGGGACCACCACAAATTCCAGCATCCTCAAACTCAAGACACTTGAAGAGAAGTCTGAAGTCTACTGGAGCTGAACTTCATAGGTACCCACAATTATATAATGAAGTTTATATAACGAGGATTGCAAATCTAAAGACTGGATTACTGCCCCAGTGAATTTTTTTTCAATTAAAACTTTGCCTTATGGTAGTTATTAATCCTAAATGTCTTATTTTGTATGGAGATGTGTGTCTTTGAGCACCTAGGAAACGGCACGTCCAACCCTCTCATTAAGGAGTTGTGAAAACAAGGTCCAGTGGTCTGGTAAACTGCCAGCTGATAAGTGAGAGAGGAGAATGCAAGTTCTTGACTCTCTGGGAGGTGCTCTCTGCTGCACCCACGTTCCTTCTTATCTCACACTATCTCTAGATAATGACAATGACTAATTCATAACTGTGGTAGACACAACAGGGCCCCTCACACCTGTGAACATGTCTGGTTACACAGCAAAGGGGGTGAAGGTTGCAATAATGTTGCCAATCAGCTGACCTTAAAAGAAGATTATTCTGTTATCCAGCTGGGCCCAGTGGAATTACAGGAGTGCTTACAAGTGGAAAGGGAAGCAGGGAGGAGGCCAGAGTTATGCAATGTGAGGAGCTCTCGATCTCCCATTGCTGGCCTTACAGACGGAGGATGGGACCACAAACCAAGGCATGTGGTGGCCTCTAGGAGTGCAAAAGGTAAAGAAATGGTTTCTCCCCTAGAGCCTCCAGAAGGGAACACAGCCCTGTCAGCATCTGGATTTTATCTCAGCAAAATCCATGTTGGATTTCTACAGAATTATAAGATGGTAAATTCAGCTTGTCTTAAGCCACTAAATCTGAGGCAATCTGTTACAGCAGGAATAGGAAACTAATACAGAATTCAATTTTAAAATGACAGGCCCAAGCAAACTTTTTAAACTCTGGATTGAAGTCGATCATAAAAGAAAAGTGAACATATTGTAAGCAGAGAGCTCGATAAATTTTTATAAACTGAACATCCTCTGCAACCAGCCCCCAGATTAAGACGCAGAACATTACCATTACCCCAAATGCCCCTCTGGTACTGCTTTCTCATCACTGCCAGTACATTTCTAACTACATCCACCGCCTGCAGGGCAGTGCTATTTGTCCACCTTACTTTAGGCGATATAAACTTACCTCTCTCCCCATGGATCATCACCACCCCTTCTGTGTTGTATACTAGGACATTCCGTCCTAACGGCTGACTCACCAACCTGTCCTACGCACTGATTCAAATTCACGTTGTTGCTTTTTGACATCAGTGGGAAGCAAACCAGTTTTACTACTCAGCACATCCTGAGAGAGGGATGCGATTCTCCTCAGAGCCGTTCTCCAGATTGAGATTTCACATGTGCTGCAAGTGTGCCAAGAGAAACAGTCCAAAACTACATAGAAAAATCCTAAAGCACTCACTCTCTGTCCCACATCTGTTTGTTCCCCTCACTCTAATTCACCAGAACTCTGATTTGAATAAAAGCTTCATCATTCCCAATAAAACCACATAGGTGACTAGTGAAATAAATGGCTTTTCATCATCGTCGTTTTAGCACGATTTCTTGGAAGGATTATTATAGTTCTCTCTGTTAAAATGCTTTTTCTTTCATCAGCTTCTTTAAAAATAAGGGAAAGATTCAGCCAATCACAAGTCTGGAGACAGACGCTCTTTCCCACTTAATCCAGAGCCAGGAAAGGGATAATTTGATTAAACTGAGACCCTAATTTATTTGGCTTTAGTTCTGGATCAACCTCTCCTTAATAGAGTGCCGTCGTCTCCAATTGTTTGATGGAAATTAAAGTGACATAAATACCATGGGACTCTCTCAATCTGATTAGTCAGCTAAGGCGCATCAACCCCAGCCGGGCCGTCAGACGCTGGCGTCCCTCCTTTCACCCGCCTCGCCAACAACTGACAAGCGCGCCCTGGAGGACGAGCACCCACGCCGCCGCAGAGACCCCCACGCTCAGGCCATCAGCCCTGCTCAATGGGCCCTGCTGACAAGGTGCCCACACCTTTCTCCATTGCTGCTCTCTGCACAAAGCTAAATATTGTTTTATGAGCAATCAATGGCTGTTAATCCCAAACGATTTCACAAATCCCCTGAGCCCTCAAGCTGATTATAAATACGCATTTTTCCAAGCCCACAAATTTTGAATTTCACTTCTCCCACCGTGATGCGTGGCCTTTTAGCTGGTGAATGAAACTCGAAAGCAAAGGGGTCAACGGCTTTCAAGGACTTAGAACTTCAATGTGGATCCTGGTGACTGACTTGGAGACAACAACACACACCGATTTTCTCTGGAGTGAGGAAGATTCCATTTATAGATAGAAGGGAGCTATCTTTAAAATCTTATTATTGATACCCTTTCTTGTTCTCTAACGGCTCAAATAGAAAAACAAACTAAAAGAAGGTATTGCGTATCCCAGAAAGACTATTTTCAGAAAAACCGTATTTAGTTTCCCTAACCATATGGCAGGAGAAAAGACGACTCTTCTGAGAGCATTAAGTCCACATGTTGTTGTGTCTTTATGATTCCATAGTCGGTGTGTCCCACGCAAAGCTAGGAATTAGAATTCCTTCTAGAAAAAGGAGTTGATTAAATAAGTTCCCACTATAAATTTCCTTTCCAGCACCTGCTCGAAAGAAGAAACACAACGTGATACGACTCAGCAGAGATGCTCACAGGCTCCACCAACATCAAGGGAGTCAAATCCTCCAATGATTCTTTAAGTCTCATTAAAAGCCAAAGCTACTAAGAGGAATTTCCTCTGATCTTCTTTACCAATGCCTGCAAACTGGGAACACTCTAGCTTGTTCTTAGAACAAATAATCCTACCAAGGTATTTCAGCACTGACAGCTATGACAAGCGAGCGTTCCAGAACCACTCAAGGTCGGGGGGGTCCTTTTCCAAGAAGGGATGATCTATCATTCTGTAAAGGGTCCCACTTGGCCATATTTCTGCTTCAGATTCCTTCTCCTTCACTCTTTTCAACCCAACCCTATAAATTAGACTAGGAAACAGAGATGCTGACGAACAGTGAACAGTATAACCTGAGACCCATTTGTTTGTGTCCTGGATGGCATCTCTATATTTGACAGACAGTGTTGGGACCACGATCCTGGTTAGAGAAAGGGCTCTGGATAGAAAAATAACATCAAACAACGCTAAGGATTCCTGAGTCAATCCATGTTCTCATAAAATTTTTCCATTTGGGGCATTCTTTTCTCTGTGTTACGATAGTCAAAGAATTCTGCAGCCAAAGGGGCTTCAGAAGTCACCTCCCTCTCAGCACAGACAAGGAGGCAGAGGCCCAGAGGAGCTACCCAGCATACCCAGCCCAGGGTGCTATAGCTACTTGCTATCCAAATAGAGCCTATGATCTGGGTCCCTGGAGCCATCTAGGACCTCATCACTTCACAGCAAATAAAACAGTAGAGATTACAACAGGGGCCAGCAAACTTTTCCTGTAAGGATGATATAGCAAATATTTTCAGATTTGCAGGCCTCTGTTGCAATTACACAGCTCTGCCATCATAGAACAGCAGGAACTATAGATAATATCTATAAAGTAACGAGAATAGATATGTTCCAATAAAATGATAGATACTGAAATTTGAATTTCTTATATTTTCATGTGTCATGACATATTACGCCTCTTTTGAATTTTTTAACCATTTAAAAACATACAAACATTCTTAGCTCACAGGCTGTACAAATACAGGCTGCTGTATTTGGCCCACAGTCTGCAGTTTGCAAGCCCCTGAATTAGCAGAGTATATCATTACAATCAGACGCCACGAGACTCTAGCGATGCCTAATAAATGTTACAATGGCTGCATTCATCACATTAATGGCATCGTCCATTCAACAGAATCCAAGAACCTGGACTGCTGGAGCCTATGCCCACTAGATGAGGAGACAAATGAAGAGGTGGAACCACATCACACCACCACAAACTCACTAACCAAGTCCTTCTCTTTACACAAATAAGGACAGATACACAAATAAGGACAAAGCACTATTCTCAGTGGCATCTGGGAGTTTTTGCTCGTCACTCAGGGCCAACGTAGATCTGGTTTTCAAAGGCCTTCACGAGCACACAGGTTACTCACTAAAGCAAGGTAAAGGCCATCCAGGATTACGGTACCTGGAGAACCAGCAGGCAAGGAGAACCAATACATCCCACTGCCTCCTGAAGCAGCGCCAACAAAAAAGGAGGGTTGGCCACTCAGAATCTCCCAAGGAGCCTAAGATCACTGCAGATACAGATGTAATCAGCTGAGATGAGGTCATACCGAGTAGACTGGCTCTTAATCCAATGTGACTAGTGTCCTAATAAAAAGGAGAAATTTGGACATAGCCACACACACACATACACACAGGAAAAACGCCTTGTGAAGGGACACAGGGAGAAGGCATCCATCGACAAGTCAAGGAGAGAAGGCTGGAGAAATCCTCTCCTCACAGCCCTCCGAAGGAGCCGATCCTGCCGACACCTTGATCTCAGACTTCCAGCCTCCAGAACTGAGAGGCAGTGAATTTCCACTGTTTAGGCCACCCTGGTTCTGGTACTTGTTATAACAGCCCCAGCAAACGAATACACTGAAGGTCATAGGGAAATAAGCTGGCTACTCAGATTTCAACACAGAAACCCTAAATTTCTTTTAGCTTGTCTACCGGAAACTCAAATTGCTAAAGCAAAATGTGGAGTGTTCCAGTTACAAAACAGCTACAGAATGACATGAGGCTTGCCACCAGCTTTACAGTATATGTCAGATGAACTCTTTTGCTACAGAGAGGGCTGCTGACCCAGAACACCAGGTGGGGTGAGCTTAGAAATCCACAACTCCCATTGAACAACTGTTATTACCCAGCCATTTGTGAACTGTCACCCCTTTTAAATTGCCTAAAGTTATCACGATCTGCAAACTTTATATTGCATCTAATCTAAATTTGTTTCAAAAAAAAAAACTTTCTGGAGGAAATGTCACCTTACTTTCTGTCACCATCCTTTTAAACCATTTAAGCCCTAACTCATTTCTGAGGCTATATTTGGCTTACTAGTCTTTCTCTTGCTTACTCATTAATTACTTTTATCTTTTCAAACTGATTTTGGAGAACAAAAGGTACTGAGTAGCCTGAGGAGTGGGCAAACAACTCCATCTAAAACAATATCCTCCATAGGGAAGGATGCCTCTGATGAAAATTGCATCATACAATCTGAATGTCACAAAGCAATTTACTTTTCCCTGGAGCGCCCTGTAATGAGACTTGCCTTCTGTCATGAAAATCAACTGCTCAATGCCTAACACAGGGTTTCTTATTTTGCTGAGTCACCACCAAAATCACGGTGGCACTTGAGACAGCACAACCTGCAGTGTACTAGCATAAAAGTGTTTCACTGCTTTTAGAGGGCACGCCGCTTGTCACTGGGCCTGGGACAGGAGAGACGGCACCTGCTGCTGAGCAGGAACTCAACCTCTTCTAGCAGAGAGAACATGTCGATTCCTGGGAGGGTCACACTTCTCCATAATCCACCCCTCCCAGTACACAGCTCAAAACCCAGCTGTGTCCCAAAGTAGACATGGGAGACCTGCAGAAGATCTGGAAATACATCCCTACCGAAAACAGAAAGAGAATTATTCTTTGGACCACCAGGAGGCCCAGAGAAATAGATCTGAGCCTCACTCCTTGACTGGCATGAACCAATAGTTCTTACCCATGTACTCTCCTACTGATTCTGATGCCCGGGCCTGTTTCTAAACCTCCGGTAAACACCCACGGCAGCATCGTGGTCCTGCATATTTAATAGACATGTTTAGCTCCAGCAAGTAAATTCTGCCAGAGAGATAAACTATAGTCAAGGTATAAATTAAGTAAGATATATGAACACTTGCCCAGGATCTACGAAGTACGCTATGACTTCTAACTATGTAGTAAACTATGATTTCTGGACAGGGGCCGACGCAATTTAACACCATTAAAAAGAATAGAAAATGTGTGTTAGAACAGTTCTGCGTCAGTTAAGGCTGAATCACCACTGGGGGTGAATCATTGCTGGAGGCTGAGTGATCACTGGAGGCTAGCCGAATCGTGCCTCGGTTCTGATGTTCGATCCCAGAAGTTTAAAGCTTGGGATGAAAACTGATTGAAACAAATCATTCAAGTGAGAGAGAACACTTTAAGTTTAAAACATTTATAAAGGAAAAAAAAAAAAGCTTACTGCTAACAGCATGAGGCAGTTACTTTTACTCAGACATAATGGTTTGCCTTAGAGGATGCAGTGACAGCAATATTTACAAGAGGCAAGGCCATGTATATTCAGAACTTATCAGCACGCAGGCCTGAACTCAAGGATTACTTTGAAGGAAAGAGGAACTTAGTACTATTCAAAGTTCAGTATAGCAAAGGTGAGGGCAGCATACAGAATCTTAAATGATAGGAGTTTATTTCCATTTAAGCACTGCAAATGTAAAGAAAAAGAGTGAGCAAGAAAAAGAATCTTTGACATTACTGGCCAACAAAAAGAGAAAAGGGGATATTTCTTTCTTACTGCTCCGGCTTTGCTTCTGGTAGTACCCAGGCAACAGAATCCAACATCATGACCTTCAAAGGCAGAGGCGTAGTCTTCCAACTTTTCAAAATCCACCACTTCTTGATTCTAGACAACAAGGACACAGCTGTATACAACTGATGTTATTAAAAAAAAAAAAAGACAAAACTACCCCAGATTTAAAGAATTAGTTAGAAAACATTACTGAAGAATCTGCCCACTTAACACTAACTTTTGCAAGCTCGTTTTCTCCCACCAACAAAGCAATTAATCTGAATTCAAAATTAACAATGCACTTGTATGTTCACAGTGCATATAACTGGACTAGGGGGTGATCCAGATCTCTAAAGTTAGCTTCAATGATCATTTTCATTGTGGAAAAATAAAAGATTTGTCTGTATCTTACGAGGCAGGGTACCAGTGAGGTATAATGTGGGGGCAGGGGAGGGTGTTCAGAATCTCAAAGATCTAGGTTCCAGCCTTGGGCCTGCTACTTACTAGGAATGTAATTTTGGTCAAATTATTTATCATATGCTTCAGTTTTTTCAGCAGTAAAATGTGACTCATAATCTTTTCTTCAGTCCAATCCATGAACCACCTGCATTTGAATCAGCCAGCAGGTGTGGCCAGCAGCCAAAAGGCATACTCCTAGGTCTCAGAAGCACCCTTGGTAATTCTCATGCTCACTGAAATTTAAGAACCTCCCAAGTTTGTCATGAAACTTAAAAGCAAAGTTTGAGAAGTTCCTATCATCCAAGAGGTCCATAAAAAATGTTGCTTTCCTTCCCAACCATCAACTGTTTCAAAATAATTTTCCTGGCATCGTACACAATGCTGAAGAAAAATACGTCTGCATAAACTTCATGACCAAAAGATGTGCCATCAAAACACAGACCTCGATTTCAGTTTCTAATTACCAGAAGTATCTGACAGGCCCCATGAGGCCAGATTGTGAAGACCACGTCTTACCTGCCTAAGTCTGAGCAAAGATGTCCATTTTAAACAGAACAGTCCTGATGGACCAAAGACATATGCAAAATGACCTGAACATGGACCTACAGGAGTCAAGAAGACTTATGTGTGACTATTTGTTACCTGGAATGTTCCACCTGTGAAACCTGTGGGACCAAGTTCTAGTTGTGGGTCTCAGGATTACACTAGTTTAAGGCAGCTCACAAATAACTCAGTTTAAATGGGGAAAGGAACCTCCATGACACTCAGACTTCAAATACTTGGGGGATTGGCACCAGACTAAAATCTCGAGTGTTATTTGGTTAACCATAAAAGTGTAAGTGACAGTGAAGGGAATATTCCACTTACAGACACAAGCCTGCAGCCCTGGGGAGTCAGGCAGGGCAAATTCCAGAAACTGAATAGCCCCACCTTTCACCGCCATAGACCTTGCCATGCTCTGCAGAGCATTTTCTGATTCACTGACACGTGAGTGTGGAGTGGACAGGTGGACAAAAGAAGCAAAGTGGTAGAGAAAAGTGCCCAAGTCATGAGACTGTCTCTAGCACCCAGCTTGAGTGATCCTGAAAACACTGCTCTCCTCTGCCTTCGCAGCCCCCGTACAGCCCAGGACCGCCTTCCAGCAGTCTAGATTGAGGGAAGGGCTGCCCAACGCCACACAGTGCGGGGGAGGCCGGCCAGCACCTACAATCCAGGACTCCAGCTTCCAGGAAGGGCTCTCAGAGACCCACTTGGCCACTTCCGATCCCCTCTCCCCGTCTCCACCACTGCCCGGGCAACGTCCATGCTTTAGGCACGAAATAAATTCTCCCCGCAGAACCGCTGCTGGCACATTTTTAGTCCCAGCTCAAATACCCACCACATTTTTATAAGCGTCCTCGTCGAAGGTGAGCTTCCTCCGGCCAATGAGCGTGACTTTGGAAAACAGGCTCTGTTCCAGGATTTCTTTTAAGAGTACTCTGCCGGTTTCCCCGCTGGCGCCCAGAATAAAGACAGATTTATTCTGCATCCTGAAGTCTTCCCGAAGCTTGGGCAGCGCCTCTGTCTCTGCCATCCTACAGATATAACATTGACAGGGGCTAGTCTTAGCATGGTTAAGGGATGGCCCGTGCTTACCCCTGGGAACAAGGTTTGTTTATTTGTTCTGGAGGAAGATACCATTATTCCCCGCAGCCTCCGCCCTGGGGAAAGTGCTGAGTCACCTGCGGAGCTGGGCGCCCTGGCCGCCCCCAGTCCCTGCCAACCCCCACCTCGGCAGGGGCCGGAACAGGAGACTGCGCCCGGCGAAACAAACTGCTGGCACCAAGGGCCTCGTTTCCCACCGTATCCCCGGTCCGACCCCTCCCTCCTCCGCCCATAGGGGTGCGGGGGCCCAGCTCGGTCCCCACGCGGAGGGGTTACCTGGAGCCAGACCCTGGCCCCGCGTCCTCAGGCCGCAGCAAGAGCAGGGCAGCCACCAGCGCCGCCACCGCCGCAGCCGCGCTCAGCGCCGCAGGCCCGGGCATCGGGCATCCCCCCTCCCTGAGGCCCTTCGCCCCTTTCGCCGGGCGCCCTCCCGGGTCCGCCGCGGCTCGGAAACGGCCAGGCCCGCGCTCCCAGCCCGGTCTTCCTGGGAACTTGGCGCCGCGGTCTCGCCCCGCCCAGAGGGGCGGCTCCGGGAGGGCGCGCGGCGGGCGCCTGGGGGCGGGCGAGGCGGCCCGCGAGCACGTGCGCAGCCCCGGCTGGAGAGGATGTACGGAGATGGGGGAAAGTCCGGGGCGCTCTCCCCGCGTTCTTACTCGCCACGTGGGCTGAGCTAGCCCATATCCAAGACCTCAGCCCATGGACCTGACCTTCGCTGGTCCTTTTCTAAAACCTGTAATGTCGATCTTCATCTCGAATTTACCACGTCAAAAACTTAACCCTTCCCATTCCACCGCCCCAAATGGGAATAAAACGAACCTACTCTTTGCGTCTTTTGAGTGTCACTGTCCCTATACATTCGCACACGCCTCACCCCTCCTTTCTCAAGCCAGAAATTTGGGCTGTCACCTTTGACTCCTTTCTCTTGGGCTTTCCACGTTACAGATTAATCGGGTCCTGTCATCCCAGCTGCCTTTCAAATATTTCTCTTGTGTAAGTCATGCTCTCACCATTCCCCACCAGTATAACTGGTTCCCCTGCCCAGGTCCTAGATGGTTGAGCCAGGGTGACTTTCCACACCTGATCCGTGGTTCGCTGTCGGCAGCCCAGATGGACAGTTTAGGACATAACTGTCTACACTGGGCCTGTGCTGGATCTTGGAATTCCTGGACAAGAGTAAGAATCACAAGCAGGGATCAGAACAACCGAGATAAAGTGTGTTACGAACATTGGTCATTTTTGGCTGCCCAGCATTCAAACACTAGTCTTATTTTAGGGAATTCCAAAATAAGTAGGAAACAGGGACCCACCTCCCTCCCTAGAAGCCAAGTGAATCATATGTTCCTTCTCCCATCTCCTTGGGAATTATTACACGTAGGGAGACCTAGGGTCAGCCAATCAGACACTCCCATCCAGGTTTTTCTCTTTTAAGAGAGTAATAAAAAGATGCAGTGGAAGCCTGAGATAGGGTGGGGCAGAGGTATTGGATAGTGGCATCCTATGATCTGCCAGTGACCTGATGGTGTGATGGTTGCTGTGTTTTTCCTCCTTTAATTCCTGCCTGTTGTCGGAATCTGTTCATTATACTTCCTGTTATTCTTCCAATAATTGCATTTTCTGCTTAAGCTAACCAGAGTTACTCTCTGTTGCTTGCAGTCAAAACCCTTGACTGATAGAGCCCAGAGTGGTCCCCAACCCCTCCACTGGCCTGTTACGGTGCTTGGACTCTTCCCTTTGAGTTTCTAAAGCTTTTCCACTAAAGTGCAGTTTAAAATCTTGTCAGCTAACACTGTCTCAAGAATTCAATCATCAAATTTGTTGCAGAGATGATCAATTGTACTCGTGTCCACCGTCCCCTTCTTTCTTTTTTTAAAATTGTGACATAATTAATATACAATAAAATGCACAGATCCGGGGCCGGCCCCATGGCCAAGTGGTTAAGTTCGTACGCTCTGCTTCGGTGGCCCAGGGTTTCGCCGCTTCGAATCCTGGGCATGGACATGGCACCACTCTTCAAGCCATGCTGAGGTGGCATCCCACATGCCACAACTAGAAGGACCCACAACTAAAAATACACAACTATGTACCTGGGGCATTGGGAGAAAAAGGAAAAATAAAATCTTTAAAAAAAAAATGCACAGATCCTAAAGATTCAGTTCCATGATTTAGATAACCACCAGCTAAAGCAAGAGACAGAACATTTCTGTCATCCCAGAAAGAACCTTCCTTCCTCCTTCCAGGCAATCGCTCCCCAACCCAGAGGCAACCACTTTCTAGTGTCTATCAATGTAGATTAGTTTTGCTGTTACAGAACTTCATTAAATAGAATCATACAGCATGTACTCTTTTTGTGTCTCAAGTTTTTTTGCTCAACATGATGTTTTTTAAGATTCATCCCTATTGTCTGTAGGGCTGCCTTATGACCTTCGTGGGCCCCAGGGACTTCTTGGGCCCCTTCCTTCCTAGAAAATAAAGTTAAAAATTATATCTTATAACTGTGTTACTTTAAAGACAAATATATCCATATTACATAATAAAACATTATCTTCAACCTAAAAGTTCATTTTTTTCCTTCTGATTTTAAAAGAAATTAAAACATCTTCGTGAGCCTGGCACTGTGCCTACTGTGCCAAATGGGTAAGTCAACCCTGGTTGTTTTGTGTATCAGGAGTTTGATTCTTTTTAGCGCTGAGCAGCATTGCATTGTATGACTATCCCTGATCTGATTGATCATTCTCCTGTGATGGACCTTTGGTTTGTCTCCTGTTTTGGGCTGCTATGAATAAGGCTCCTATGAACATTCTTGTACCAGTCCTTCTGCTGACATATGTTTTCATTACTCTTAGGTAAATACCTAGAAAAGGAATGACCACAGAGTTTGCTAAGGTGGATGTACCATTTTATTCTCCCCCTCACTTGGTATCATTAATCTTTTTATTTTTAGTCATTACAGTGAATGTTAGATGGTCAAACGGCTCCTTGTCTTTCTTTTACCAGCAATGACCTGAGTTTTATCAGACCACATGGCTGTCCATTTCGATTCTAGATTTCTCAGCACCACTTGCAAGCTGATGTGACCATGGGACAATGTTTTAGCCAATGAGCTGCAAGCAGAGATAATATGTGCATATTTGAATCACATTTTAATAAGGAAGCTACTTGTTTTCCCTTCACTTTCCCTTTCCTCCTTTCCTTAGGCCAGAACGTGAATGCGGTACTAGGGAGCTAGCTCTGACCATGAGGGGAAAACACCTAGAGGATGGCAGAGCAAGAAGTTGGAACCTGCGTCCTGGATGACTTCACAGAACAGAGCCACCCTCCCATCCTGGACTGCCTGCCCGCTGCCAGGCAGTGGTAGGGAAGTAAACTTCTGTCCTGGTGGAGCCACTGTAATTTTAGAAGCTTAGCCAGCATTTTGCTGAATGTAAGCTCCTTTTAGTCAATCTTGTTAATGGGTACTTACTGGTTATCTAATGTGAGCTAAATACTGTGCTAGGCACTATAGATTTTTCAGAGATGAATCAGATACCAGATAAATTTACTCTCACGTGAGAAGGCAAGTCATGAATACTTGGGGAGCTCAATAAAAGCACACGTTAACATTATCAAACATGCCTGAAACTTTCATAGGATAGCACGTGCTAAATGCCAAATGAGTGAGCAGACCAGAGATGGAACTCAGAGAAAGACAAACCCATGGCTTCTCTTCTCTGACAATGGGCTGGCAGCAAAGCTCTGAGATAATGTGACACTTACTAGGCTACTAAGTCAATAGGGCAACAAAAATTCAGGAAGGGCAAACAGGAAGGGAACAACATGAGGGAAAGAGGGAAAATAAACACAGGGAAGCTGGGTAGCATGGAAGACATGCTGCCAAGTCCAAGTTTGATGGTACCTGGGACTTAGATGAAGTCCCTTTGTTTATCTTGGCCTCCATTTGCTCTTCTGTAAAATGGGAACTGTTTTATTACGTTCATTTTGCTCCAAGGCCCCTCATGCTAACTTGAGTAAAGATGGTGAATACAGTTAAGGATGCACATAATATGTGAGGGAGACAGAATCTCAGAGAAACCTGAAAATAGGATCAGACCTCATGGAGATGGGAATGGGAAGAGTTCTGTAATTAGGTCAAATTTAGGGTCTTTAGGATCAGGGATCCACAATCTTCACTTTAGAGCTGCATTTTTAGCTACACCTTAATTAAGACTCTTTTTTTTTTTTTTTGGAGGAAGATTAGCCCTGAGCTAACTACTGCCAATCCTCCTCTTTTTGCTGAGGAAGACTGGCCCTGAGCTAACATTCACGCCCATCTTCCTCTACTTTATACGTGGGATGCCTACCGCAGCATGGCGTTTGCCAAGCAGTGCTACGTCCGCACCCGGGATCCAAACCGGCAAACCCCGGGCCACCGAGAAGTGGAACGTGCGCACTTAACTGCTGCGCCACCTGGCTGGCCCCTAATTAAGACTCTTTCTGACCAACACCAACTTGCCAGCCATGTGAATGAGCCACCTTGGAAGCAGATCCTTTGGTGGATGTCAAGCCTTCAGATGAGTGCAGCCCCAGCCAATATTTTGACTCCTTCTTCATGATAGACCCTATGCCAGAGCCTACAGAAACCATGAGAGATCATAAATGGTTATTGTTGTTTTAGGCACTAAGTTTTGGGGTGATTTGTTAGGCAGCCATAGGTAACTAATACACCAGATACTGCTGATGCGGCTGCTCCAGGGACCACACTTTGAGAATGACTGCACTATTTTAACCCTTCTACTTAGCATGTGCCTGGCATATAGGATGCACTCAATAAATGTTTCTTTAATTAAAAAGAAAAAAAGACTTATTCTGTTTCAAGCAATTGAAACATCAACTCAAAATGTTTTGAGCAAAATATATATATATATATTTGTTCACAAGACTGAAAAATCAGTGTGTGTAACAGCCTAGGGCATAGGCGGAGTCAGGTGGTCAGCCCAGGGGGCTAGGACTCTGTCCCTCTGCCTCCCTTGGCTCTGCTCTCCTTCTTGTCGATCTTACTCTGGGACCCCACGAGATGACAAGGGCTGTGCAGGTCCAGCCCTTCACCCTCTGTTTCAGTCAGGGTCAAAGGTACGAAAGAGACAGCACCCCAAGTGGGTAATCTGAGGAAAGTGGAGTAAATGGATGATGTTTAAAGAGCAAAGGGCGGGGAGGGGATAGGTTACCAAAACTTAGAGAGGGCTGTCTCACTGGAACTAGGATCTTCAGTAGAGAAATGCAGCCAGTTTGCAACAACCCCCCAGGGGAGGAGTCGGGGAAGAATACCCCAGCCTCACTCTTCTCCCTCCCTCTGATCTGCTGCTGATTCCCCACATGGACTGATTTCCCCTAGAACCCAGAGGACCTTAGATTGTGCAGTTTTCTTTAAGGCATAGAGCAAGGGGGAGAAATGGAGAGAGTGGATTATTCAAGGGATCAAATGCATCCTCCCAGATTCAAGTCCAGCAGAAAAGGGCACAATTGTAAGCAAAAGTCCCCAGCTGTGTCTCCTTGGTTCTGATTGTGTCTCCTGGCCGTCACGTGGCCCACGGAATGAAACCTGGGTCGGGCCAACTCTTCCCACACACCTGAGTGTAGGTGAGGAGGTAATGCCCCAAGGAAAGCAGAAGTCACTCCTATAAAAACAAAGAAGAATGGATGTTAAATGGCATCTAAAATGGCCATACTTCCTCCCCATTTATTATCCCATTTATTCGTAAATATGTATGCTGGATAATGCATTTGCACAGGAGAGCCATAAATAAATGTAGCAAGACTAAGATATCTAGCTGGGCACAGAGAGTTTGGATTTGGTAGTGGTGTGTGTTTGGAAGAAAATTTTGCCATATTCCCATCACAGAACAATACAACCATGGATTGCATTCAACAGATTTAGTATATCTGTCATGTTCTTTTTTTTTAAAGATTGGCACCTGAGCTAACAACTGTTGCCAATCTTTTTTTTTTTCCCTGCTTTTTCTCCCCAAGTCCCCCAGTACATAGTTGTATATTTTAGTTGTGCGTCCTTCTAGTTGTGGCATGTGGGACGCTGCCTCAGCATGGCCTGATGAGCAGTGCCATGTCCGTGCCCAGGATCCGAACCAGCCAAACCCTGGGCCGCCAAAGCCGAGCACACGAACTTAACCACTCGGCCACGGAGCCGGCCCCTGTCATGTTCTTGACAGTAATTTTTTTCCCTTTCTGAAAGTTGTGGGAGTGGAGAGGTGCTGGCATATGTGCCCACGTGTTTCCTGCCTCCATGCTAATATTTTTTCATTTTATAGTTGGAGAAACTGAATCACATATCTGGTAAGTATTTGATCTAAGATTATAGAGTTAAACTTTGGTGCCAGGACAAGAACCTGGATGACAAAATACTTTGTGATTCCACTGCAATTCTAGAATCTTCTTCAGGAAAACATAGTTCCTCTTGTTTTTAACTGATTATCCTATATTTGTTGTATTATCCAGATT
The DNA here is from genome assembly GCF_021613505.1 of Equus quagga. Taxonomy (NCBI): domain Eukaryota; kingdom Metazoa; phylum Chordata; class Mammalia; order Perissodactyla; family Equidae; genus Equus; species Equus quagga. Next base: position 10,360,127 of record NC_060280.1, read on the forward strand.
CCCTAACATTTTTTAGTGTGTTCTCTCACTGATCTACGTTGAGGGAATAACCTATGCAAAGGCACTGTGGTGGGTGGGAGTATGGCTGGTTTTGAGGGACCAAAAAACCAAGATGGCTAAAACAGAGGGATGAAAGCATGGGTCAGGGGTAGGGGAGAGGACAATGGAGAGGCAGTTAGGGGCCAGACTATACAGGACCTTATAAATTATCATATTGTCCACACAAATAATCCATAACCAACCTATGAATCAAAATTGGGGTAAGTATTAGGAGCCTGAGTGAGGATTATAAACCAGGAAGGCCTTAGAAGGCGTTCTGGAGAAGCATGGGTTTCAGTACAGACTTATATCTTTTTAGAACAAAGAAGATACATTAAATACATCCAGAATGCATTTTCATCAAAATTTCAAAGAGATATTCAGTTGCAAATTAGCAGGTCAACATGACCCTGATGTCATGAAAGGGCCTAGCCTGGGTGTTACCAATGGGGCATTGGAGGGGAAGCAGCATTCTTCTCTCAAGAGAGTGAGTTCTTTACTTTAACGGGTAAGTAGATGTACAATGTACGTATGGCCATAAGTCAGGACTTTTAGTTCAAGCTGAATCAGTTTTGAACTTGAATAGTTCCCCCATATAGCTAAATGTGTGAAAATTTCTTGTCAATATATAATTATTAATCTTAATTTTTAAAATTTTGTAAACTTGATTTCTTTTCATTGTATTTTTTAGTGGTTTTCTTCAATTTAAGGTAGTAGCATATTACCTTAATTGCTATTAACACATTTATTAGTACTTATTAGTATTAACATATTTAATAAAGTGTGTAAAAGTGAGGAAAATTTTCAAATTTATTAAAAACCTTTTTTTAAATAGTAAGTACAGGTGAGTGTATAGTACACATGGGACGTGACAAATTCATGGAGGTGGTATTTGAAGGTGTAAAGTTTGGGGAACACTGGTGTGCTGTCCCTTGTCCCCTGGCTTCAGGTTGGGTTTGGCCAATGGCAGGCACCGCAGGAGATGGAAAGGGGGAGGAGTGTGAGAGTAGGCACTTCACTCCCCCACCTCCCTCCCTGCAGGGTTCCTGTGGGTTCCCCCTCTGCCAAAGGGCACAGCTCCCGCTGGCAGCCCTCCCTTACAGCTACAGGTAGTCTCCCCAGGTTCCAGCAACCCCTTCCTCGCCTCACCTCTTCAGAGCCAGGTGTGGCAATACCTCCCTCCTGCTGCTGGCACTGGGACACAGCCCATCCCTTGCTGGGTTTCCTTAACCTTGCCCACACCCTCGTAAATCTTCTTTTATTAAACTCTCCTCAGTTATACCATTTGAACACGCTATCATTTCCTGCCAGGACTCTGACCGATATACCTGATCTGGTGGAAAGCATGAATTTTGAAGTCAGATAGAAGTAGATTTGAATCCTGACCAGCCACTTACTAGCTGTGTGACCTTGGACAAGTCCAGGTAGATAAGCACAGTAGTCATCACCCCAGAAGAGGTCAGGCACATCTATCTCACCGTGATAGCCCCAGCTCTTGGGGCAGTGTTTAGTACTTAGTAGGTGCTCAAGAAAATATTTTGCATAGATAGATTTCTCTATACCTTATAAATGAGATCTAGAAGGACTGCAAGAGATCAACTTGTCAACATTCTTTCTTTGCAGATGATGCCCAAGGATAAGGCGTGACTTGTGCAGGTAGCGAGGCTCAGACATGCTCTTTGATGGAGGAAACACAAGAAAGGTAAAAAAGGGAAGAAAATAGGTCAAGGGAGTCCCTGCCAAGGGTGCTCTGCCCCCACCCCACATCCTTGCAGAGCCCATCTCCTTCCCCTTGTCACCCCATCTCAGAAGACATTCCCTTCTGAGGGAGGATTCTGTTAGATAGCATGTCTTCTTTCCAACAAAGAGGAGGCAACAGGAGGGAAGGCACAGAGAGGGCCTGAGGGTCCCATGCAGAAGACAGTGAAGGAGTGCCACATGGGGACAGGGTTTATTCGAGACAGGGCTGGACGAGCAGGGAAGCCATGGATGTCCTGAGCCCTGTAAGTCAAGAAGAGGTGATGCAATGATGTGCTATTGTCCTAGGGCTACCAACACAAATTACTACCTACTGGGTCGCTTACAACAACAGAAATGCATTTTCTCACGGTTCTGGAGTCTGCAATTAACTGTGGGCAGGGCCATGCTCCCCCAGAGGCTCTGGGAGAGAATCTTTACTCCCTTCTTCCAGCTTCTGGTGGCTCCAGCCTTTCTTTCCTAGGCTTGGCCACAGAACTCCAATCTCTGCCTCTGTCTTCCCATGGTCTTCTCCTCTGTGTATATGTATCTTCTCTTTTTTCTCTAATAAAGTCACTGTCATTGGAATTAGGGCCCACCCAGATAATCCAAGATGATCTTATCTGGAGAGTCCTAATTACAGGTTTGTAAAGACCCTTTTTCCAAATAAGGACACATTTACAGGCTCCAGGGGTTAGGCTATGGATGTATCTTTTGGGGACCACCATTCAACCCACTATCCATAGGATAGCACACAGTACAAATGTTAGTCAGATTTTAAGCAAAAGAATTGCTTGTTGAGCTCTTCATTTCCTGTATGATGATGAAGCTGGAAGCAGTGTGCAGAGAGGCGATAAAGACAGAAAGAGGGCTTTTGGTTGAAGCTCTTGCCAGAATAACCTATGAGATGAAGGCATGGACCAAAGCATTCACTGCAGGAAAGAAGAGAAGACAATGCATATGAAAGACCTTATACAATAGCTATCATCCTTGGTTATTTGAAGTTCTCTGCAACAATATGGAAAGTGCACAGAATTTTAAGTTGTAAGCACCAGGTATAAGCCCCAGCTTGCACATTGACTAGCTGTGTACATTGGGTCAAGTCCTCAGTTTTAGTCTCCTCATCTATATCTTGGGGGTAATGGCAAAACAAGCTTACTGCACAGATTTATGGCAAAGTTCAAATTAGACACCATATCGAAAGCAGTATAGGCTGGTAGTTGAGTGTCCAGGCCATGACCTCCGTCCGCCTGATCTGAAATCCTGGCTCCGCCATGGGCTAGCTAAGTGAGTTTGGGCAAGTTCCTTTCTATTCCTTGGTTTTCCCATGCATAAAGTGTGAATGATAATAATGACCTAACTCATGGAGTTTTTGTTGGAAGGTTAAATGAGATGATCCCAATAAAGCACTTACATCTAGCACATAGTGAGCACTGAGTAAATATTATCCTATTATGGGAAAGAGCTTTGTAAACATCTAAGTTCTATGGCAGTGACTCACAGTTCTGACTACACATGGGCATCTCTTGAAGCTTTGGAAAAATAAAGATGCCTGGGCCTTGCCCTAGATTAAATGAATCAGGATCCATAGTTTTTAAACCTTCTCAGATGATTCTGCTGCACAAAGAGAAATTCACCATGGCAGGATGTGTTAGTGGGAGCCATTTCCTAACAACATCCATGAGGAGACCAAACATAGTCTATACCTCAGGGAGATCATAGAGTGGCCTGAAGCGACCTGGGCTCCATGTCTCCGATTTTTGTGTGTGAGGAAGATTGGCCCTGAGCTAACATCTGTTGCCTATCTTCTTCTTTTTGCTTGAGGAAGACTGTCGCTAACCTAACATCCGTGCCAATCTTCCTCTATTTTATGTGGGATGCTGCCGTAGTGTGGCTTGACGAGTGGTGCTAGGTCCACGACTGGGATCTGAACCTGCGAACCCCAGGCTGCTGAAGTGGAACACACGAACTGAACCGCTATGCCACCAGGCTGGCCCCTCACCCCTCCTTCTTTTTTTTCAAAGTACTCATATAGCACTTAATATATGCCAAATACCATTAATCACTTTGTATGTATTGACTCATTTAGTACCCACAGCATCCTTATGAAGCATGAATTATTGTTATTACGGATAAGCAAACTGAGGCACAGAGAGGTTAAGCAGCTCAGCACAAGTCACCCAGTTAGAAAGTGGTAGAGCCAGCATTGGGACTGCAGTCTTCTGGCTCAAACAACTATACCAAACAGACTCTCTCAAAGCTACAGTGTCCCATAAAGCATGTAACCTCTCTAAACCCGTTTCCTAATCTGTAAAATGAGGATTGTGACATTACTTACTTCACAGGGGACTCGTGGAAATTAAGTGAGACGCTGCAGGGAAAGCACTCAGCAATGTATTTAGTACCCACTAAGCACTAAAAGTCGGCCATTATGATCAATAATTTAAACATTATCACTAGTTATTCAGTTTCATGGAAATACAATGCAGTTTGCAACTTCAGCCCAACTGCGAATCTGAGCCTGTTTATCCAGCTGCTGGGACAGGGCTGCTGATTCTAGACAGCGTGGGATCTGCCACCTGCACTTCCCCCCCCCCCCCCCCCCCCAGCCTCTGTCTGTTTCCCGTGGTCACGTGAGAGAGTTTGATGGCGACCAGGGGGACTGGAAAAGCTAAAAGGCCTACTTCTCTAGTGAACAAGCAACTAGCTCTGCAAGGCATTGAAGAAGGAGCAGCAGGCTTCGAGGGCCCCTTTAAGGAAAGGAAAAGTGAGAACAGAGGGCGAGCTTTCTTCTTCCGGGGAGAGCTTCCTGCCCTGTAACTGCTCCAGACATTCAGAGCCGTGGCCTGAGGAAAAGAGGGAGAGAGGTCAGTGAGGCAGTGGTGCCAGATAACACTCGTGACCCCTCCAGAAAGCACAGACACACATTCTACAGGTCGTGTGAGTCTCTAGGAAGAGGACCTGAAGGAAATTCAAACTAAGGTAAATTACAGCCCAGCAGAACTAGAGAAACCCATGCAAGCACTGATTGAAGTAACATGCAGAGAGGGAAAACAGAGTTTAATCCGTAAGAGACTGTGTGTTTGTGTCTGTGTGTGTGTTCTGTGTGTGTACAATGTAGAAAGTAAATCCAGATTCAGTTTCACGTCTCTCAACTTCCGGAAGCATCGGCACTCTTGATAAGTTTCGGCCTCGAAGCACCAGAGGGCGCCAGAGAAGGTGGAAATGTTTGTTTTCCTGGAACCACTCAGTGTTAGAAAATCCTTCTGATCTTTATATAGAAGGATGCTTGCTATTAGTTCTCTTGATTTTTAAAAGTGAAATGACTATGAGCATAAGTTTATTGGCTAACACTCTGGGGCAACGTGGGTTGTTCACAAGTGAAAAGCTGAAATAAGTGACCATGTTGGAGATGCAGAGGTAAAGGAGACTGTTAGTGATGAATTCATTCATTTGTCAAACGCCTATTAGTTGCTTTCTGTCTGCTTGGGTGTGTGTTAGGTGCTGTGTTAGGTGCTGTGGGTACAGAGATAAATGAACCTACAATTTTCCATTGAACCCACGGGTAACATCAAAAGTCAAAATTTTCATAATGCTTTATTTTTTTTCTTTGCAACTCTCATTATCCTCTTCGCCTTTTCCCTCATTATTGTCCTCGGAGAAAGTCTGGGTAATGGTTAAGCACAAAGGCTTTGGAGTAAGATGGCTGGGCTTGATTCTCAGTTCTTCCACTTTCTGGCATTAACCTCCTGGTGCCCTAGTCCCCTCGTTTGTAAAATGGGATGATTATAGCACCTACTTCACTGAGTGCGGAGAAGATTAAATGAGATAATCCGTGCAGAGTGCGTGGAGCCGTGTCACATTTAAGGGCTCAGAGTCTAATTCTCATTCAGACACTGCCCATCCTTGGGAGTCCAGCTGAAATCATAGATTGAGAGGTTGGGTCCCAAGGCATTTTTTAACGTAATTATGCAGGCCAGTAGATTCTTTGTTTCCATCATTTGCAACTAAAAGAATCCTGACTGGTACAGCAGCTATATCGATTTATTTCTTAATTTGTGTCAGTTACTGTGCTCAGTGCTTTCCATATCTTACCTGTCTTATCTTTCAATCTTCGTGATAGGTCTATGAGGCAGAGGTGAGATAGATACTAATGTTATTCCCATTTTGCAGATGAGGAAACAGAGTAGAAATCACCACACGACTCATCAAAGATCACACAACTGATAAATGAAAGACTCAAGATCTGAATCCATTTCTAGTCTTACTCTTACTATAAAACTGATATTCCCAGAAAGGATACAAATACTCCCTGGCATAACACATTTAAAAAGTATGACCTCGGGCCAGCCCAGTGGTGTAGTGGTTAAGTTCGCACATTCCACTTCGGCGGCCCAGGGTTCGCCAGTTCGGATCCCAGGTATGGACATGGCACCGCTTGGCACACCATGCTGTGGTAGGCATCCCACGTATAAAGTAAAGGAAGATGGGTACGGGTGTTAGCTCAGGGCCAGTCTTCCTCAGCAAAAAGAGGAGGATTGGCAGCAGATGTTAGCTCAGGGCTAATCTTCCTAAGGAAAAAAAAAAAAGGATGACTTCTATCATTTGTGGCTCCAGGTGACAGTGGCACATATCCACACCACTCGAACCTACACTGACTTCTCCTTCTCCTTCCTGAGTATTGGCCAGGGTCACTATAATCAGAGCCACTAAGTTTATCCCCCAATGACCTACTATGCTGTCCTATTTGCTAACTGCCTTCTAGAATGAACATCCCATGAAGGTGGGACTTTGTTTTGCTCACTGTTATTTCCCTGACACCTAGGACAAAGCTTTACACAGTGTAGGAGCTAAATAAATATTTGCTGAATGAATGAATGAACAAACATGGGTTTAGCTTTCCTTGACCACTTTGTACAACTTAGAGAGCAGCACACTTGAGAACATTGCACACTTGATAACATGGGTCAAAAATCCTTTTTTATTTGTTTGTTTCTTCCACATTGTCACACTGTAGGAGCTAAATACACACACACACACACACACACACACACACACACACGTGTGTGTGTTGACTGATAAACACATCAACTCTACCTTTAACATGAGTCGTTCCCTCAGATTCCAGATTAGGATCGTATGAGTGCCTGGTTAGTACGTGGAAACTGAGTGTGAATGTTTCCAAACTCTGCTCTAGTCTCCATCCCTAAGGACGAGATGGGGTCTACATTCCCGGCACTGTTGTGATGGGATTGGCCCCAGCATGGAGCCTAGAACATCTGGGGTCTCATCCTAGCGTTGCCCCTTCCCAGCCATGTGGCCTTGGACAAATCCTTTAGCCTCACTGAGCCTCCATTTCCTCAGGTGTAAAATAGAAATAATCTCCCAGTTTTTTGTGAGGATCAAATTATATGGTAATAAAAAGACTGGAAAACCAAGCAAGATATATAAGGAAAGACATAAATTGAATTCATAACATTCCTGGGTAAAATAGTTTATAAAATCTCTCTTTTTTTCTTTCTTTTTGTGAGGGAGATCGTCCCTGAGCTAACATCTGTGTCAATCTTCCTCTATTTCGTATGTGGGATGCAGCCACAGCATGGCTTGATTGTCGGTGTCACGATGCAATGTACACACCAGGATAGATGCAGAGAGGGCTGATGGCCACTCTGAGTTTATTGTAACCAGCGTTTCAATATATACATAGCTTACATCTGTTAGACATACACAGGTGTTCTGGATGAAATAATTAGCAAATGCCAAGAATTCTTAGTGATTTCTCAAGGAGCCCTCCCTCGGCATCTGTTTTGATATTATCATGTTATTGCTGTGCTCGTATATTTTTATCTCGGAGCAGGCAAGGTCTCTTGGGCAACAGTCCCTCCTGCTCCCGCTATTGGTATCATTTCTCCATCTGTGCCCCCGGGCGGCCGATGCCTGTCTTAGGTTGCCTCCCCCTGGAGGTCTTACCCGTCATTGGCTAACCGGCCTTCTCACCTCCGGGTCACAGTTTGTTGGCAAGCTTTTTCCAGTGATTATTAACCCTTCCTGTGTCAGGGGCAGCTACATTTCCCTGCTTTTTGTTTTTTAAAACAAGGAAGGCGTCATGTTGTGCTGAGGCCAGAAGGCCCATCATAACCAATGCTTGCTCTTGTTGACTTTGTTGTTTTTTCAGGGAGCACAGCAGATGTAAAACATAAACTATTAACATGGATAATATCAAAATCACACCAGCATTAACAAATATGCATAAATTGAGGCCTGAGAACCAATTGGAGGGCTCTAGCCAGTGTAACCCATTCTCAATGTCTTGAAATATTTGTTGAGAGAACACCTTATGTACTTCTTGTAACTGCCTCTCTAACCGAGCTTGTAGCCCAGTGATGTCATTGGCCAGGGAGGTACTAAATGCCCCCTGTAAATGTTTTTTATTTCTTGCCAAGATGTCAGCGAGCTATTATACGGTAGGGGGGTAACGCATTGCATGGTAAATTGCCAGTCACATTTTAATTTCATATGCATATCTAATGCATTTTGCTGCTCTCCCAGCCACTCTACTGCTGCCTCTAATGCCTGCAATCGTGACATTAGCCCTTTATCAATATCCACCTGTGTCTGTAATTCTTGAGTGACATTTACCAAGACGGACTCCACCTTATGGGCTGTTTGAACACTGTTAACCAAGGCAGTAGTAGCTGTAGCAGCTGATGCAATGATAATCACCGCAGACACAATGAACGCGATTAGCGTAGCCATAAACCGCTTAGGGCATAATTTTCTCATGGACCCAAGGAGGATATGTAGAGCATGCTCTTCGGACCATGTCCGATTTAGAAAAACAGGTAACCAAATATGTGCTCTTCTTTTTAACACCATTACATAGGTCACATTCAATGAGGTTACGTTATAATGTGTTAAACAATCAGAATACCAATATGGGGGAGAAATATTAATTACATACATACTAGAAGATTCTTCAATAGTGGGGACATTTTTTCCCCATAATAACACATAAGGATGCGTGGTACAGATCATAACGGTATCAGAAACATTTTGAATCAGAGTCAATGAATAATTGCCACTTGCATTCTCATATTTACCATGGGACAATCGTCGTGATATAAAGGCAACCCAATTCTCCATATTCCTTTGTGAAGTGGGCTGCACACTGTCTCATTGTGAGATAGTTGTAAAAGGGGTCCATATAGGCCGTGTTCGCTCCATGTTATAGGTTTCTGACTTGATCTGTTGAAGGCCCAAGTATAACTGTCACTCAAAAGATGTCCATAAGGTCCCCAATCCAGCACGTTGGCCCCAAAGATGTTGCCCCACCTTGGATATGCTGTACGGCAAGGGGACCACTGTACTGAGTAATGTTTGTAACGCCAATCAGTTTTTGGACGGCAAATTGGGATGGAAGGAACTTGTGTGACATTACTTTTGTCTTCGTAAGATGTTGATATAGCAGTAATGTATGTCAGATTGGCTGCCTGTTGTCCTTTCTTAGGTTGGTAATACAAATACATTTGTTCCTGAAAGGTGACACATGTTGTGCTTTTGTTTTGATAAACCATACAAAAAGGTAAATTGTTAGCATACATCACCAGAGGTTCTTCTCCCTTTTGGTGCAGGCCTGTATGTTGTTGTGGGGGTACCCAGGTTCCTCCTGTCCAATCAGAATCGTTAGAGGACAAAGGGGGATCGGCATGCCACCAAGTAACTGGAGTAAAGAGAGGAGGATTAGGAATAAAGGCCCAATATGTGAGATTTTCATTCTCTGAAATCACCTCAACATGCATTAGAGAAGAAAAGAGAAAAAAGAAAAAAACTGATTTACTTATCCGTTTGTCCATTTTCTGGTAATTCCAGAGCAGGCCGTGCACGTTTTGACGGAATCCACTCAACGTTTATCTGTCAAAACACAAAAAGCCCCTCTCTTCCAACACTTAACCATAAAAGGGCCCTCCCAGATATCCGTATAAGGACGTTTAATCCACACTTTGCCAAGATTTTGTGTCAAAACAGATGTGTGTAATGCTGGCCTTTGTTGGGCCATATGGTTCTGAGTTTGACCCATATATCCTTCTGCAGCTGGTGTGCCATCCTCCGCTAGATTCAAAAAATTTAAAGTAAATAAGGCATGATTGAGAATACCTTGCGGATCATTCTTATAATACTCATTTCCCCCTTTCATTTTTTGTAAAGCAGCCTTTAGCGTTCTATGACATTGCTCAATAATAGCTTGTCCCGTAGAATTATAGGGGATGCCAGTTTTATGGATAATATTCCAATTTGCACAAAATTGGCGGATAATTCGCGCTGAGAACTCGGGACCATTATCAGTTTTAATGCATGTAGGAGACCCCACGAAAGCAAATATAGCAAGCCAATGACGAATGACTTGTTTAGCGGTATTTTTTGTATGTGCCAATGTGAAAAGAAATCGAGAGTGAGTGTCAACAGAAGCGATAATATACCTGAAACGTCCAAAAGGTGGAAATATTGTTGTGTCCGTTTGCCAAAGGTCATTGCTGTATAGTCCACGAGGGTTAACCCCATCAGCAGCGAAGGGAGAGGTAGCTAGGGAAGATTGTTGACAGGCTGGGCAACCAGCAATTATTTGTGCAGCGTGTCGTTTTGTTAAGTGAAAGCACGAGCGCAGGGCTGGAGCATTGCAATGATGTAAGGCATGAAACGAACGTGCAGCTGTAAACGCAGGAGTGAAGCATTGGCTACAACAGAATCAACAATAGCATTCCCTTGAGATAAAGGACCAGGAAGAGGAGTGTGAGAGCGTATGTGTGCAATAAAGCAGGAGTGAGTACGCTGGGACAATAATTGCTTGATTTTCAGAAAATGAGTGAAAATATCTTGTGTGGTTTGATGACAGTTTAAAACGGAGAGTAAAAGCGGGACAGCATTAGCTACATAAGCAGAATCTGTAAGAATATTCAAAGGAACAGAAGGAAAGGCGCACAGGGCTAGATATACAGCTGCCAGTTCTGCAATTTGAGTAGTTGAATGTCCTTGAGAGACTTTGGTCTGCCAGTCATTATTAGCAAACCAAGCTATACCGGCTTTTCCAGTTTTTCCAGAGCCGTGAGTGAACACGGTTAATGCATCAGGAATAGGCTGGGAAGAGATAACCGAGGAGAAGGTAAGTGGAGTTTGTGTACAAAAACGAAAGAGTGGATGGGACAGGGATTTAAAAGAAATCTCACCCACATAAGATTGCAAAGCCATTTGTATTTGTGAACTGATCATCATAACATGATCAAATTGAGAAGATGTGCAAGGTAAAAAAATGGTCTGAGGGTCAGCACCTCGCAATTGTAAACACCGTAAACGTCCCCTCTGAATAACCTCCGCTATTCCATCAAAATGTGTATAGAGTACCTTAGCTGGTGTGTGGGGCAAGTATATCCACTCCAAGCATTTTATAACCTTGCCCGCTTTTTGAAAGACGATACCAGTAGGACTCTTAGGTGTGTTTATCACATACAGGCGGAAAGGAATTTCTGGATCAAAGCGATTTAAAAATTGGGAGGTTAGAGCCTTGTTTACTAGGCTTGGTTCTTGTTTTGCCTCAGGGGTAGGAGTGTGCGTAGAAAAGGGGGAAGAGTCACCACGTAGCAAGGAAAACAAGTGACTCAGAGAATGTGTCGGGATGCCAAGAAAAGTGTGCATCCAATTGATATTTCCTAAAAGCTGTTGCAATGTAACTAATGTTAAAGTATTGGGTATGGAAATAGAGGGAATGCACGGCTTTACCAGGTGTCTATCAATCATCAATCCTAGAAATTGCCAGGGGGAGGTAAACTGTACCTTATCTTGCGCCACAAGCAGGCCTTTGCCTTTTAGCAATTCAATTAATTGTTGGTATGCCATTAATGATAAATTTTTAGTTGGCGCTGCTAATAAAATATCATCCATATAATGGTAAAGTTGTATAGTAGGGTATTTGCTTCAAAAAGTTAATAACACATCTCCTACCAATTGTTGGCATATGGTAGGACTGTTTTTCATGCCCTGAGGCAAGACCTTCCACTGATATCTCTGGGGGACCTCTTGTTTGTTATAAACTGGGACAGTGAATGCGAGCTTTTCCCTATCAGCGGCACACAAAGGTAGAGAAAAGAAACAGTCTTTAACGTCAATAACAACAATTTGCCAATTCTCAGGTATTAAAGAAGGGTTTGGCAATCCCTTCTGTAAAGCCCCCATAGGTTGCATGACAGCATTAATTGCCCTCAGGTCCTGGAGTAATCTCCACTTTCCAGATTTCTTTTTTATCACAAATACTGGGGTGTTCCAGGGACTAACTGAGGGTTCAATATGGCCCAATTTTAGTTGCTCCTGTACCAGCATCTTTAAAGCCTGTAATTTTTCTTTTGGAAGGGGCCACTTATCTATCCATACAGGCATGGTAGTTTTCCAATGAATAGGTATGGGAGGAATGTTAATAACATCAGTGACCCCTAGGAAAAAAGCTTAACGTTTAGAGATAGTTTCCACTGACAAAGCAAATCTCGCCCCCATAGGGAGTATGGAATTGGCACAACGTAGGGTGTAATTCGGGCAATTCTGTTTTCAGGTCCTCTGACCTTGAGTACGTGATCACTTACCTCAGGCGTCATAAGTCCCCCTACACCTTGTACAGATGCAGAGATTTGTCTTTTCGGCCAATGGGGAGGCCAAGTGGGGGAGGCTATAATGGTTTTATTGGCCCCAGTATCCAGGAGCCCTTCAAAGGGAATCTCCTGTATGTATACTGTAAGAATGGGCCGATTTAATGTTAATGGCTGTATCCAGAAAGCACCGTTGCCAGTGTGGCCAAAGCCACTGGCCCCCCTCTTGGCAGTGGAGGCGTGAGCAGGGGACAAGTAAGGTATTAACATCAACTGAGCTATCCTCGTAAAAGCTTCTATCACATAATAACTAGATGAACGGACCATGATTTTTATTTCACCTTGATAGTCAGCATCAATTACCCCTGGAATGATGTTTAAGCCCTTCAAAGCTGAACTAGAGCGTCCCATTAATAACCCAAAATATCCTGATTGTAAAGGTCCCCATACATTGGTAGGAACAAGAAAGGTTTTGTCAGCACAATCTATGACGACTGTTTCTGAAGCCATGAGATCCACTCTGGCACTTCCTGACGAGGCCGCCACTAAATCATTCACATAGAGTCGGCCTGCTGATTGAGAGCTCCCCAAACTTGGTTTTTTGGGGCACTGGGGAGTGTGCCCCGTTTCCAGTTTCCCGAGTTTCCCGATGCAAAGTCACAGTTGACCAGATTACCATCTACATCAGTTTTAGAGCGACATTGATTCGCCCAACGGAATCCCCTTCGGCACCGAGGACATGGTTTAGAAGGTGGCTTCTTATTAGCGGCTGGCCCCCCTTTACCAGGGATATCTTTTGGACCGGACTTGCATTGTTTTGCACGATGTTCAGGTTTTCCGCACTTAAAACAGGCATTATCAAAAGCACCTTCAGGCAGCTGGGAAAACGCTGCTGCCATTACTTTGGCCACATGACTATGAGTTCCTACTTCCTGACAGGCTCGCAGCATATCCCCTAAGGTGTGAGTTCGCCCTTTAAGGTGAGACATAGCAGACTTGCAATCAGCATTAGCATTTTCAAAGGCTATTTTCAACAGGCTAATTTGAGCTGCTTCAGGATGAGCTATTTGTCTCTCAATTGCCTGCTGGAGACGGTCAATAAATTCTATGTATGGCTCGTTTGGCCCTTGTCGGACATTCACAAAGGAATTGGTGGCTCTGTCTGCCCCTGAAGGGGGAATTGCCTTCCAGGCTGCTAATGCCACCTCTGAACATTGTCTATGCAACATTCCATTTGCCTCAGCTTGTGCTTGAGGTGTCGCGTATTGGCCGACCCCCTGTAACATGTCGGCGATGATTGGGAGAGGGGGGTTTAAAGATAGATTATCCATAGATCGGGATACAGATATCTCGTTATACTCAGACCTGAAAAGAGTATATTCAGCATGCAACAAAAGAGTCTTTGCGAGCAAAAGCCAATCACAGGGTAGCATACGATAACTGGCTCCCAGTGCCTCTATCATCCCAACAGTGAAAGGTGACTGCACTCCATTCTCTCTAATGCTCTTTTTCAGCTCCTTAAACACCCCAAAAGGAAGGGATTCATGTTCTCTTCGCCCATGATTGACCATTACGGGGAAGGCACAGGAAAAAACATCAGGATCTCCACGATTTAATCCTTCCCGAAGGCAATTATGAACCACACTATACTGCCTGGAATCAACATACGGGGCGGGTGGAGTACAAGGAGGAGCAGTAGGCAAGACAGGAGGGTTCTTGAAGGCGAAACGCCTCTCTAAAGGAGGGGGGAATGGTAAATCATCATCGTCTGAGGACGTTTGTTCAAAATTTGTCTGAGACTTACTAACGGCCTTTTTAAAAGAGTCTCTTGGTGGCCAGCAAGGTGGAGGAGTCAGTGGCGGCGCCTCCTCAGCTTTGCCTGAAGGGTGCTCGGGTGAAGAGGCAGATTTTTCCTCATCCAATAGATCTGACAAAGGGAACAGCGCAGTACGTACTGCTCCCCAAGTCGTTAAGATATGTACATCCTTTAAAAGGCCATGCTCAAAGCAAGACTTTAGTGCCTTGCCAGCCCTTTCCCACAACTCAGTGTCCAAGGTGCCATCCTCAGGGAACCAGGGGCAATGTGTAGATATTGCCAGCAACAGCTTCTGTAACTCGGCGGGAGAAACCGAAACTGAAATTGCCTTCAGCAGCCGCTGAAGTGTCTTAAAGTATAATTTCTGCTGGGTCGTCAATTGTTGGCCCATCGTTCTCACGGCGTGGTGCCGATCTTGGATCACGTCGGGGTCACCATATGTCAGTGTCGCGATCCAATGTACACACCAAGATAGAGGCAGAGAGGGCTGATGGCCACTCTGAGTTTATTGTAACCAGCGTTTCAATATATACATAGCTTACATCTGTTAGACATACACAGGTGTTCTGGATGAAGTAATTAGTGAATGCCAAGAATTCTTAGTGATTTCTCAAGGAGCCCTCCCTTGGCGTCTGTTTTCATATTATGTTATTGCTATGCTCGTATATTTTTATCTCAGAGCAGGCAAGGTCTCTTAGGCAACGGTCCCTCCTGCTCCCAATATCGATACTGTTTCTCCATCTGTGCCCCCGGGCGGCCAATGCCTGTCTTAGGTTGCCCCCCCTGGAGGTCTTGCCCGTCATTGGCTAACCGGCCTTCTCACCTCCGGGTCACAGTTTGTTGGCAAGCTTTTTCCAGTGATTACTAACCCTTCCTGTGTCAGGGGCGGCTACATTGATAAGCAGTATGTAGGTCTGCTCTTGGGATCTGAACTGGCGAACCCCAGGCCGCTGAAGCAGAGTGCGCTAACTTAACCACTATGCCACCAGCTGGCCCCTTAAAATCTCATTTTGGTGACCGAATTTCTTATATTGATTGGCTTGTGTGGGTAGGACAGGGTTTGGCCAACTGCAAATTGGAAGCAATTTAGCCAAATATGATTTGGAAGAAAGCAATTTGGTTGAAATTAAGTTGGTTCAGAGGACAATTTGGTCAAAGTGATAGTTCGGTGACAAAAAACCTTAATTTTCTTAGTTATTGGTTGTACAGAAATTGGTTATTTTGGGTTACTTTGGGGAGAGAGTCTTTTTACCTATTTTAGCATTTTTGTCATTTTAAAGAATTTCTCAGAGTTTCTTTTTCCTGCTGAAGTCATTGTGAGGAGGCCTTTGAGTTGGGTTTTTCATCAGTTTGGACACTTGTCAAACGTGTTTCCTCTCAGGAGATGTGATTAACATTGATTATTTATTTATAACTGGGAATTCAAAATTGAGTAATTGTAAAAACGAATTACCAGAACACAGTCAACTTCTCAGCTCGATAAATATTGCAGTTTCCCTTTCAAACATTTGAGCTCTTGGAAACTGGCTACTTTTGGGTCTTTTTACTACTTTTATGCAATTTACTATTAAGAGAGAGCAAAGACCGGGGAGAAAATACTGAGTGCAGGAGAGGAAGCATTCAGGATTCCAGCGTGGACAAAGACACCATTATCTGCTAAGAGCCTTCTAAAACCTCAATTTAAATTGAAAACTAGCGGGCGAACTCAACTGTTGAAGTGGAAGAGGCAAGACTGGGGCGGGGGAGGCGGGAGTAGTGGCCAGAGGGATTTTAATGGCCTTGATGCTGTAAACTCGGTGGCAGGCACAAGGGGGCAGTGCGGAGCTGAATATCAGCTCTCACTGCTGGAAATCTCAAATCACGACAAGAAGGAAAGGAAAAAAGCGAAACTCATAGAAACGGAGTAGAATGGTGCTTGTCAGGGGCTGAGGTGGGGGAACGGTCAAGGATGGTAAAAGGGTACAAACCTTCTATAAAACGGATGTCTTGGGACACAGGGTTCTTGGGAGGATTCAATGAGACGAGGCATGTGAAGCGCCTTAGACATAATAGCTGCAGCCTAACTGAGAACGATTATTACCGTCATATTTTATTTTCATAATACTTACCATTTCCAACAAGACGAGTAATATACCATCTGATGACAAGAGCAGACAGTTCATTTTCATCCTTGTCATGGGTGAAAAGTATAATTAGTTTGGCCCTGCCACATTCATTCTCATGCTGAAAAACCGCTTAATGAGTAGGGAGATCGGTATACTATAACCCATTCGAACACAGACATTAGAGCTCCCGCAGAGCCACAACAGATGAAAATGTCCTATTATGTGTTAAGATGATGTGAAAGGCTTATGAGTAGAACCCAGCAAGCCAAGAATTCGTAATCCCATTTTTCTTGTCAAATCCCAATACTTGATCCAATAACAATAGTAATGATAGTAATGGTTGTCTTTATTTTTCCAATCGACAAGATTGCCAGGGCTTAATCGATGAAAAGAATTCACCTGGGCATCCAACAGTCATCCCGCCATGATGTCAGTCGTAATAAATCACTGTGCTACAGATAAATCCCTCAGCAAGTAAGTGTGGGCTGGTGAGAGTTTGAAGAAAGGAGCATAAAAGACTGGAAGGAGTCACTAAAGATCCCTGATCCCCTGGAAATTATCACGTGAGAATTTAACATTTGATAGCAGTAAATATTCTGCAGGTTCAGAAAGATTTCTACCACCACTAATGGCATGGACAAATTCAATCTGAATCAAGAATTCATTTGGGAATTGAAAAGTGGAAAGACCTGCATTGATTCCTAAATTGTATATAAACAACAAAAAAGAGGAAAGTTAGCTGCTAGTATTTTGTTTCTTTTGTTCATCTGAAATACTCTATGTATACGCATTTTAAAAATCTTACTTTTTAATTAAAATATAGCATTCTGCCTTAAGTCCTTTTTGGTATAAATCCAGCTAACTGTTAATGAATGAAATGAAATGAAAACGTAGTAATTAAATTTTTAAATAAACATGTGCTAGTTGTGTTAAAATAATTGCCCATGCTTATTAAGAAAAAACATCTAAAATGCAAGCATTTATTTGAAGATAATGTAATTTTGACAATAGTTTTATGCTAATACGACAAAAAGTAATCCCATATATCCGTGCCATATTGGAGATGACTCACCATCTTTCCCTGTAATTTCAAAAGCATCTACTTTAATTAGCTCTGCTTATTACAAAATCATTCAGTTTTCTAATACGCTACAAAAATGGATATCAAAATTACTGTCTTCAATGTATTGTGCTTTTGTAGTGAAATCCATGCTTCAAGTCTCTGAGTTGCAAGGACTATATATATATAGGACTATACAACAAAAAACGAAAATGTGCTCTTTGTAGGAAAACTAGCCAGTGATTGAAATCAAACCTACTCTAATTCAAAGAGAGGAATGATTATCAACCGGATAACTGGTTAGTGGTCACGTGAATGACTTCATCAGGCAAACCAAATTCCTCAATTTAAAATTGGATGGCCCTTTCCTTTGGGTCTGCATGGAGGAGATTACACCCTGTCCACAGGCCAACATGAATTCATTTGGTTGGATACCATGGACTGCCAGAGAACATTAGCTCCTTCTGTGGTCATGGTTCAAAAGTGGACCTAACTGTTAGTAAAACCCGCTAATTGTCAGAAACAGATGCTTTCATGGGTACGTCATTCTTGACGATGTAATCGAAGCTCTTGCAATGATGATCCGCCCTTGAAATATAGATCCCAGAATTCCAGCCTTTAAGAGTTGGAGGAGCCTTTAAGTCATTTGGCTGTCCCTGCAGCTTCTGTTTGGATTAAGCTGGAGACTCTTCTGACCTTGTAAAACTCCCCAAAGATGAAGATTCTAGTCCTATCTTACTAATTGATTCTAAGCACTTACTAACACATGGCTAAGTCCTTTCCTAGAGCCCAAAGTGAATCTGATATTTTTGTAGTGGTCTCCATAAGTTTCCAAATGTATATACGCCATGCTGTTGTGGAAAGAGCATTGAACTTGGAACCAAAATACCTGAACTTGACACTTCCTACTTGACCTTGGGCAACTCCTTTATCCTTTCTGGGGCTCAGTTTCCTCTTCTGTAAAGAAAAGTTAATAATCCTTATCTATGTCAAAGAAGATTGTGAGCCTCAAATGAACTGAGGTATGTGCAAACAGGCAATAATTACAAAACTGCAGACTTTTAGCTTGAGCCTTATGATATTTAGGAAGGTTAGAAAGAAATAAAGATTTAGGGTTTAGATCTTTTTTTTTTTTTAAGGTACGCTTTTTGGTGAGGAAGATTGGCCATAAGCTAACTTCTGTTCCCAATCTTCCTCTTTTTAATTTTTCCCTCCTCAAAGACCCAGTGCACAGCTGTATATATCCTAGTCATAGATCATTCTGTTTCCTCTACATGGGACGCCGCCACACCATGGCCTGATGAGTGGAGCACAGGTCTACGCCCAGGATCTGAACCAGCAAACCCAGGCCACCGAAGTGGAGCATGCGAACCTAACCACTCAGCCATGGGGCTAGCCCCTAGGGTTTAGATCTTAAACAATTATGCTACTAGGAATTTTATTTCTGATTATTTTCAGTCTACATTAGACATACCACTCACTCAGGGTTCTGACCCCTAGGCCTAAAATCTACGAAATTTCAACATCCATCCCTTGCTCTCAGGCTCTTTTCAAGCAGCTTGTGAACTGTAAATCATTACAAATTAAGCTGTTACAAAAATGACTAGTGCTATTATACTAAGAGCCAATGAGCCACCTGTTTCAGGAAAGCCTGAGGCTAGATTGTGTATAAGGGCTGGCTGAGGAGTTTTTTCTTGGAACCTATAAGGCTTATCCTTCATGAATAAATCTAGTTTCCACGGAACTTGGCTATCCAGAGAACCCCACGATCCTTTCATGCTAGTTAGCATCCCCAAAGTCAAAGGACCATATTGACAAGCAAAGTAGCAAAGAAAGTATCTACCATTTTCAAAATGCTTTGCAGTTTTCTAAGCTCTTCCGTGTATTACAAACCAAATGTGTAATGTGGCTCTCATCATGGGAGTAATCTCAGAAATTTGAGAGGTGGCGACAAAAAGTAAGGAAGGTAATATCATGAATTAAACTGCTTAAATATCTGAAAGCAAAACTGTAAAATAGGTTAAATACATAGACGTATCCCAAACTGAGCTACAAAACTAACATCCATCAGAATATAAAGCTGTGCCGTTTATACAATGGTGTGGAGATCTGTGCCATTTATTTCCTTTTTCTTTTTTTTCCATTCCTAATGTTCCTTTGGGAAAATATCACTCATTGTCCAGCATCTATGTACTCTGGGTGGTATTGACCTCATCCTTTGGTCTTGGGGTTGGCCCTGATTGCTCTAGGCCAATCTGGATAATCCTGACCTCTGTCAATATTCAGGAGTGGTGAATCACAGAAAAACTTAAAACTTTTATTTGGAGAATATGGGAAGCATCTTTCTTCCCAGGATGTGAATGAGAAAGTCCACAGCCTAGCGTACTGCTGGCAGCCACCTTGAGACTAAGAATGAAGCCAAGCCGATGATAAATACACCCACACAGAAGAGCAGAACAGAGGTGTGTAGAGAAAAGAGGTGGAGCCTAACCCATCCCAGGGCTTCTCAGTTATGAAAGCCAATACCTTCTCTCTGTATTTAAGCTACTTTGAAATTGATTTTCTGTTCTTGCTACCCAAATCATCCTAAATGACATATTTAATATATAAAGTACTTTTGCACCCTGTATTGCATAACTGGACACTCACAATGACTCAGTGGAGTGGGTTTTAATGTCATCTCCATTTTACAGAAGAGGAAAGAAGATTCAGATAGGTTCTTGACCTTCTTAAGGTCCATACCATGTGAATGTTGGGGCCAGATATGGAATCAAGTGTTCTAGTCTAACACAATTGCTTTCTACTCTACCATGTCATGTTGAAATGCAAATTAAGGGGAGATTTTTGAACTTTCATGACCTAAGCAACACATGAGATTGTGTACTAATTAATATTATTAAACATGGTAGGTACATATTACAAAATTTAGAATCTCCATCTTTGATTTTTAGCGGTGGTTAGATTCCTTAATTTTTAATCTTTTGCCACATGGGCCACAGCCTGTGGTCTGAGTATGCTGGAACTTTCACTGAGTGTATTGCAGCTCTTGCTCTGTTTTGTCTATACAACAAGGCAGAAACATTGATCTTAAGTTATAGGAAGGTGGCTTATAAATATCTCATGGTTGGTGCTGCTGGCACTGATGTTGAGAACATCCAGTGGAAGTCTTCAAATTGCTGTCAATTTCAAAACATTGTTCTTTGAAGACAAGATGAGACACTCTATTAACCTGTTGTTTGTTTTTCGGTATTTCGCTGGAAAGTCCTGTTCTCCAATGTCACGGGTGTGGAGTCTCATTGTAATAGAAAGGCTCAATTGATATTCATTCATTCATTCATTCATTCGGCAAAAATTTATTAGGACAAACTATGTGTCAGAAACTACCAGAACTCAGTTACACATAGGAAGAAACCACAGTTTACTCTACCCTTAGGTTTACTTGTCCTTTTGTTTTAATTCAGTCAGCCAATAATTAGCAATTATTGATGGAGCATCTTTCTTCTAGGCGAATGTGAGGATTTAAGATGTGGTCTTTTCCTTTGAGGAGCTCCCAGTAGAGTTGAAGAAAAAAGGAGAAATATTGAAACATTTAACTATTTAAGAACAATTAAATTCTGTCTGTAGTGCTGAATCTGTTTGTAACTGGGAGCCACATAACGAGTACCAGTGTGGGCCCAGTTTTCAGAAAAACTTCTGGAAGGTAGGGGGACATGAGTCCAGTCAGAAGGGGGCCAAAATCCTATTTTCCCTAATAGAGAGTCACTATACTCAACAGACCTACCCCCACGGATCTGGATCTAAATTATGCTTGATTTAAGCAAAGATTCCAGTTTTTTTAGCTGGCGTCATCGTGCATAAAATAGGAATAAAACCAAACCATTCTTCATGGGGTCGTTGCGATTATCCAGTCACATGATGGATGAGAGGAAAGTATTTTTGTATTAGTCAGGATGCTTTCAGTTGTTAAGTAACAGAAAATTGTGTTTTTGAAATTTTGGCTTAAATAACACAAGGGATGTATTCTCTTTCTTAAATCCATAGGTGGATCAAGCTTCAGGCAAGGCTTAATTAGGACTCTGCTTTTGTTTCTCTCTGAATTTCTCTAATTTCCCCTTCTTTGTGTAATGTCTTCATCTGCAGGCTGGCTTGCAGTGTTTTTCAGTGCATGGTCCTGAGACCACCCTTGTCAGAATCTCCTACTGAACTGGAACCTTGGGTTAGAGGGGCTAGAGGGTGGCCAGGAATCTTCTGTTTTAACAATATTCTAGGTAACTCTTAGGCACACTAAAGCTTGGGAGCCATTGGATAGCCCTGAAAGAGGAAGGTGGAAAGGACATAGCACGTTCCAGATTTCCCAGTTGCAGCCTGTAATGATTATGGGGCTTCAGCTCACTACTTGGTAAAGCACGAGTCCATTTATTCTTATTCCCAAGGCACTCAGGGGGAAACTGAGGTCTGAGACTCTATACACATGGTGTTTAGCGCAGGTCGCTTTTGCGTGTGTCCTTCCCTTCAGACATTTGACACACACACCATTGTCTTCACAGAGAAATCTGCAAAGGGAGACGCAGATGGAAAGTGAACTTGCAGAGGGTATTATTAAGATTTTTTATTGCAGGAACAAAAGCGGACTCTTGCCGTATTAGGGTAAAAAGGGGTTCATTAGAGAGATCTTAGGTGCTCACTGATTGACAGGAGGCTGAGGGGCCAGTTTTGGAGACAGTGAAGGAAGGATGAGAGATCTGGAAGGTTAAGCAGCAGGAACCAGATCATGGGCCCGGCCACACCAATAATCTAGTCCAAAGTCTGCTCTGCAGTGCAGATGACTTCCAACTCTCCCAAACCTTTGCGCTACTTGCTCAAGGTTTAAAGTCCCGGGAGAAGGTCTCTGACTGACCAGATGAAAGTCACATGTCTGTTCTGTTGCACATGGAGGCAGAGTGAAATCTGGCAGTTTAAGCTTCTGGGATAAGAGCTAGCTACTACCTCCTACCAAGACTGCACACGAAAGGGAAGTGTCCAGAAAGGAAATAAGTGGGACTACCTATAGTTCAGTAGCAAAAAACCAAATAATGTGATAAAGACATGGGCAAAAATTTCTCCAATGAAGACATATGAACAGCCACCAGGTCCATGAAAATGTGCTCGGCATCACTAATCATCAGGGAAATGCAAACCAAAACCACAATGAGATCTCCCTGTACACCAGTTAGGATGTCTATTATCAAAAAATCAAAAAAGTGTCAGCGAGGATGTGGAGAAATTGGAATCTTTGTTCACTGTTGGTGGGAATGCGCGGTGGTGTAGCTCCTATGGAAAACAGTATGAAGGTTCCTCAAAAAATGAAAAGTAGAACTACCGTGTCATCCAGCAATCTCACTTCTGAGTATATAGCCAAAGGAATTGAAATCAGGATCTGAGCGCTATCTGCACTCCCATGTTCACTGCAGCATATTCCCAACAGCTGAGACATGGAAACAACCCACATGTCCATCAACAGATGAACGGATAAAGAAGATGTGCTATATACATACAATGGAATATTATGCGGCCTGAAAAAGAAGGAAGACTACCATTTGGAACAATATGAATAAACCTGGAAGGCATTATACGAAGTGAAATAAGCTAATCTCAGAAAGACAAATGCCTTAGGATTCCACTTATGTGAATCGTGAAACTTAGAGCCAAACTTACAAACGCAGAGAGTAGAATGGTGGTCGCCAGGAGCTGGAAATGGGGAGTTATTCTGCGGGTATAAAGTTTCAGTTATGCAAGATGACCAGATTCTAGAGATCTGTCCGACATTGTGCCTATAGCTAACACGGTATAGTTCACTTAAAAATTTAAGAAGGTACATCTCACGTTGAACATTCTTACCACAAAAAAAGGGGGATGCAAGGAAACTTTAGAAGGTGAAGGATATGTTTTTTGCTTTGATTGTGGTGATAGATGGCATCATGGTGTACACATATGTCCAAGCTCATCCAATTATATACATTAAACGGGCAGGTTTTTTGTATCTCAATTATATGTCACTAAAGTCACTGAAAAAAAAAAGTAGTGAGACTAGATTCTGGGCAGCCAAATAATGCCAAATGCCCTCTCCAGGGTGTTCTGCACTAAAGCATTTTCCAAGGAAAACTGAGCCTGCCGTCTGGAAAAGACCTCCCTGGGTCTGCAAGGCAGCCTGATGTGGGCAGCCAGACAGCACCATCCTTGAGGACCAGGAAGGAGCCACTGAAGTTCCAAACTCCCCATTCCTCTCACTTATATGACGTGCATGGCCTCTGTTGAGTAGTTCAGGAAAGGTCTGGTGGGTAGGGATGTCTGTACTTCCCTGTAGTATTTATTTCTGGATTCACATTTATTTCCAGTGAGACTTAAAATCAGAACTTTGGAGTTTTCATAGAATCCTAGAAACTCGAATCTGTAAAAATCATTAGAAAGCAGGTAGCACACTGGTTTGAAAATGTCTTTGCTTCTGATGCCCTTCTTCAAAGGCTGGCATGGGGGCCGGCCCCACAGCCAAGTGGTTAAGTTCCTGCTCTGGGCGGCCCAGGGTTTCACCGGTTCAGATCCTGGGTGCGGATGTAGCACCGCTCATCAAGCCATGCTGAGGCGGCATCCCACATAGCAGAACCAGAAGGACCTACAACTAGAATATACAACTAGGTACTGGGGGGCTTTGGGGAGAAGAAGGGGAAAAAAAGAAGATTGGCAACAGATGTTAGCTCAGGTGCCAATCTTTAAAAAAAAAAAAGCCTGATATGTAAAGTAGGTAAAAATACCACTGCTCTGGTTGAATGGGGCTCAGACCTGTGCCACCTGTTCAGCTTCCCCCACTTCATCCACACCCTCCCTACCCACCAGACAGGTCCTTGAGACACCTGTGCAACACTGCGTTCGTCATCTATTACTGCAATGAAGCAGCATAATCAACCACTCTCAAACCCGACTGTTTTACCAAAGGGCATTTATCTCTTATGGTTCTGCAGAATTCTCGGGGTCTTGTAAGGGTTAGGTGAAGGAAGGGTAGCTGTTTAGAATTTAGGTGGAGCCAAGCAGGCCCTGCCGCCTTATATATGGCAAATCCTTCCATCGATAATACCCTCCTTTGGGTCCTCTTCCTCCACTCCTATTTTGATCAAATTCTGCAAATTTATAGACTGCCTACTAAGTGCTCGACCCTATCCTTGGCACTTGAGGAGCAGAATTCAACCTATGGTGGGAGCTTTGGCACTAATTTACACTAAAGTGTAAATGACTTATTGGACCTGTTCTCCACTTGACTAGTAGGACTTGTAACCACAGAGAGCACAGATGTCCAGGTGGATGGAAGCAGTAGGGCCCCATTGGGCAGAAGGGCAGGACACAACCAGGGTTGCTGAGGGCTGCCTCAGCCTATTTTGCAAAGATCTATATCTTATACTTTTTAAAAACACGTTTCCCAAGGCCCCTAACACAGAGCTGTGTAGTCAGTCCATGCTCAGTAAATACTTCATTAATTTGTTCATTCAGTAAATATTCATGCACCTGCTATCTCTCAGGTGGCAGGTACTTGTCAACTGATTGATCGGTCTAGCAAAGCAGCAGCTCCAAGAGATCATCATCCTTTTTGTGCACTCCGTCCTTCTGAGAGGCAATGGTACCATAGATCCACCGGGATGGGTTATAGGCCAGGCTGTGAACTGTAGAGTGTCACGCAAATATCGGGGATTTCCATTATTATCGGTACTGCTACAGATCAGGGATGAGGGACTTGAAATACGATCCCTGCTTCAGGTTCCGGGAGGATGGAGCCTGCGGGATGAGGAAGGCACTCCAAAACGAGTTTTTGATTATTTGGTCATTTACTGTATCCCCAGGCCCTGGTAGGTGCTGAGGGTACACCAGTGAACAAGAGGGACCCCTCTGTGTCCTCGTGGAACTTACGACCCAGTGGACTGAGGGCCAAGGGTCATGCGGTGATGATAATTTCTGTGAGTCAACCTTTACCGAATGTTCTTTCTGTGCCAGGCGTGTGCTAGGCATCCAAGGATTAAAAGACAAACAACAACCCACCCTTACCTGTAGGGAACTCACAGACAAGTAAACAAGCAGCCGGAACGACGTGTTAAAATGCCTACCAGCCAAGAGGGACTTGCAGAGCCCCAGGGCACGGACGGGGCTGCTGTTGCTTCTAACTGGGGAGGAAGGGGCCAGAGAAAGCCACGAGGAGACACTGACATGGGCTGAGCTGGCAAGGACTGAGTGGAGTCACCAGACGGATCTGTGAATGTTGCGTTAAGACTTCATCCTTGTGGTTAACCCTGGATCATTCAGAATATACATCTTCAGAAAACACTCAAGCAGAAACAGAAACAACTGCACCAAAGTAGATTCTGGCTTAATCTGGCTCATGGACAAGCACAGTTATTTAAAAATTAGTTTTCTCCCTGATTTTGTTAATATGTCCCCGGTGAGACCTCATCATAAGTAACATACCACTCTGGGCATGAGGTGTCTATTGACAAGTGTGGCTGGTGCACAGACTTTTCCACTTATTTCCCAATTTTCACTTTATCTCTCTGAGACATTGTTTACCAACCTGAATAAGAACCAAGTGGACGAAGAAAGGAGGGGAGGAGGGAGACAGAGAGGGAGAGTGGAGAGAGAGAGAAGGAAGGAGGGAAGGAAAGAAAGGAGGGGTGGAGGGAAGGAAAGAATAGAGATCGCTCCCAGGGGCACATTCATTTGGAGATTCGAATCCAGCGCAAAAGAGACACTAGTTCTAAAAAGGAAGATCATGGCCCGGCGCCAAATGAGGTGTGAGACAAGCATCTTGAAAGAGTCAAATGAATAACTACCATATAAGTGGCTGAAAAACCCTGAGAGGAATAAGTCGGAAAAGAAGGGTGACAGAGCAGCAATGGTAGAGATGACCTAATTCCGCCAACAGGCAGAGACTAAGCTGTCACTCTGCTTACTAGGAAAAAGGGTAAAAAGCATGCATAATTTTACTCTTGCGCACACAATCACCTAAACGTGAAAATTGCTTCAGCAGAGGGAAAGTAGTTAAAAATTGGCAGCTTGCAGGGAAAGAAAATCACAATTGCATATCCCGTGTAAAGTGAGCAGGCTGGAAATCGTCTTCCCGGAGCCCAGAGATGGTGCTCTGAGGGCTGCGGGCTTTAACGGCCAACCCAGTGGCTTCCTGCCCCTCTGCTGAGCCTTTGGCCCAGAGCAATTTCCCACTGGGATGGTGATTCCCATTGGTCACCAGTTCTGGTTCCACTAAAAAATCTTTTTCTGCTCTTTTGCAAGAGAACAGTTGGAATAGGGTCCTGGGGAAGATGACAAAGCCATCTTGTTTCTGATTGCTATGGCTGAGTCCTAGAAAGTTCCATTCCTTGAAATGTCCAGATCCCAGGCAGTTGCACATGACTTGATTTTCAAAATCGAGTCCCGGGACCGTCACTTCCCTCGGGATCTGCCCTTTAAGCTGCAGAGCGACAGGCACCAAATGATACCCATCCTGGACACTGGGAGCCCAGGGAGAGTTTTTACGTTTCACAGCTGAACCAAACTTCACAATGCACTGGGGAAGAATTGGTAAAAGGTTGAGCTAGAGCCGCCGTCTTCGAATTGGAATGCTAATGATGACCTTTAATGAAGCCTGACAGTACAATCTGGTTCTCATTGTTGCTTAAGTGCCAGCTCCCCGCGCACCCTGGCTTTCGAGGAAGGGACAGACTGGGATAAATGGGCCCTGCTGGTGAGCAGGCCTGAGCACAGCTGATCATTCAGCCAGGATTAAATCAATTAAAGTGATTCTCTCGGCCAAAGAATTAGTCTTTTTATCTGTCATTATTGTATTGTTTATTAATGTCCGGTGGAGGCTAATTGGTATCTGAGCTTTTGGGGGCGAGGGATCTTAGAGTGATAGGGGTGAAATTGTCCTCATTTGGAATGAGGAGAACAGGAAGGGTTGTCTTAGTTCTAGATGCAAAACGAGCTTGTTAATTTAAGACCTTCATCAAAAGACTACAACAGCCCAAGGCAAGAAGAGTAAGGCAAAATGAACCCATATGGAGAAAGTGTTGGCTGTGTTGGCTTTGCCCCAGATTAGTAACCACCGGAGTAGTCACTAAGAAACCTACTACAAGCATGGCACCGTGCCAGGGAATTAGAGGGACCCAGTCATATGCCAGGACTCCATAAATAGGGTGCCCTTTAGTTAAGGAGACGCCTGAGCCCCATGCCTCAGAGGAATCTGGAAAAAACTTGAATACTCGTGTAGTTCAGATTCTCATTTTAACAGATAATAAAGAAGTTGCAATCAATAGTGATGACGTTTATCAAAGCTGGGGTGTTTCTTGGAATGACAGAAAGGTGCCAGGCCGGGCTTGGAACATCAAGATGTCAGCTGGGACCAAAGGGAACATGGTCTCTCCGACTCTGCTTTCATTTCTACTCTCAGGACTGGGATGAACCTGGAAGGATGACCCTTGGAGGGGACGTTGGGGCTGGGAAGATGTGGGAGGAGTATATATACAAGGCATCATGAGACAGCCTAGCCAGGAAAAGAGAGAACCAAAGTTCTCTTTGTATTAGTAAAGGCTTTTTAGGTTGCAAATGACAGAAACCCTACTGTCCTTTGCCTTCGTGGCCACTCCAGGAGGTATATTCTAGGAAAATTCCTACTCTGGAGGCTATACAGCTTTAGCAGTTTCTCCTGTTGGGTTTGAGTTCTGGCATCCAGGGATTGCGAAAGAAGCTGATCAATTTGAAGCCATTATTTTGCAAGCTTGGCACCTCTCTGGCAACAACAACCCTTAAAACCGCAGCAGGCTGCTAGTCTCTTAGCATGCTGTCAGTGACGGTGGACCAAGGTCCAAAGCTGGAAATTGTTCATGACCCTTGAACGTACACACCACTCCTGTGGTTTCTGTCTCTTAGCAACAGTCTTGCCACTCTATTTCCCACTCTGATCACTAGGTGCCACCTTGGCCTCTGCTAAGCAAAGTAATGGCCTGAGGTGGGAAACCGTTGACCCTCTCTTGCCTCTGGGCTGCATCCCAGTGGATGGCTGTCTACACAGAGCCAGATAGGGAGTCCACAGCGGTGGGTGTTTGGGAGGAACGGGCAGGGTCAGGCTTCCCTGTTCCATGGTTATACCCAGATCTCATTATTATTTTCTATACTGTGTTCTGTCTCATTCTTTTGTTTGTATTATCTATACGGTTGAGAAAGGAGTCCGCTTTCCCAACTCAGGTAGATATAACCATCTTGTGTTGTCGGCCACAGGAGGATCTCAGTGAGGCCCTTTGTTGATGGCGCTCACCTGGTGGATGTTGGAAACTTAGGAGGGCTCACCCTGCAGTGGGCACCTCCACCACGCCTATGTTGGTTGGGGGGATGCCTCTTCACTGCTGGAGCTCACCTGGTATGCGGTGGGGAGAATGCCAAGAGCTTCACCTACAGGGGCCACCTCCACCACTGCTGCTGCCACCGATGGGGGAGGAAGTCTGCTATTCCTCTCTGGCTCTCCTCTGGAGGGGGCCCGGGAAAGGTAAAAGACCTCTGTCTCACAGGATTCTCCCTGCCAAGTCCTCTGGCTGGAAAGTGTGGGCGCATCTCAAGGCCTTTTTTGTCTGTACCCACTTGTAGTTGTAGGTTCCAGGCTGCCCTAGGGCCCGAGACACGATGTCTAGGAGAGAAAAAGAGAAGCAACCCAAGAGGTTCACCGAGGGGTTGTCCCTCAACTACCCAGTCCCCTGCTCCCGTCGCCTCCCCGAGTCCTCTGAAAGTTGCCTCACACATTCTGTCCAGGGTTTTTGGTTGTAGTCAGCAGGAGCAATAGGGTGTAGCATGATTATTCCATCTTGACCGAAACCAGAACTCTGCCGTGTCTTTTTAACACGTCTCCATTATTCTTGGAACACATCCTTGGTTTCTGATTCAACCAGACGTTCCAGGCTCATCTTACACTCTCCTCGCCCCAGCCCTTGAGTCAGTCACTTCTCAGAGGAGCTGCGGCTCCTTTTAGTAGAGAATGGTATTTAGAAGCCAGGATCCGGGCACCACGTCGCTGTCTGCTATTGCTACAGCTCGAGCGTTTGACTTCTTCCAGACCCTTTCACTGCTCTCAGCTCCTCTCAGTGGTCAGACCTTCCAAGAAGCAGCCATGGTGCCATTCAAATTTAAGTTTAAAATAAACAAAATTAAAATCCAAAACCTCGTTTGCACTAGCCACATTTCAAGTGCTCAATAGCCACACGTGGCTAGTGACAGCCATACAGGACACTACAGAAAGGAAACATTTCTATCATTACAGTGCTGACCTAGAAATTTTCAACCAAAAAATGCCTGCATTATCTAAATTACTTTGCTTGTGAAAATGAAGCATGAAGCCTATGTCAAATTTTTCATATCTAATTATTAAATTAAATACACATATCACCCATAACAGGCCTATATACAACCCAGGGTGTGCTTTGGAGCAAAAAGAAGATCAGTGCCTTCAAACAAGCAAATTACTTTCCAGGCTGGCAGCGTATCTACTTAAGTCAGTTTTGGCTCTCAAAGGGGACTAGAGATTGTAACTCAGAAACTTCTCAAGAATTCAGTCCAAGATATATTACCACCTAAAATGAGAAACCCTTCTATATTTTCATTCCCCATGTGTATTTTTTCCACTCAACCAGTGAAGGAGGGAAGGATGCCAAGTAAACACATGGCTGATTTTGGAAGGACGATGCATAATGTCTTTCCTCTCAGAGGATGGTGGGATGGAGCCTTTGATGTCTTGATGAGAACTGTTGAAGAAGCTGACACACTTCTCACTTTTCTAGCATTCTTACTAAAATGTCATAAGTCCAGGCCTGCTGACAGTGATTGGCTAGAGAAAAAGACAGAGGAAAAAAGTGATCTCAAATTTGTGTCATAGAATGAAAGATGAGGGGCTGGCCTGGTGACGCAGCGGTTAAGTTCGCACGTTCCACTTTGGTGGCCCGGGGTTCACTGGTTCAGATCCCGGGTGTGGACATGGCGCCACTTGGCAAGCCATGCTGTGCTAGGCATCCCACAGATAAAGTGGAGGAAGATGAGTACGGATGTTAGCTCAGGGCCAGTCTTCCTCAGCAAAAAAGAGGAGGATTGGCAGCAGATGTTAGCTCAGGGCTAATCTTCCTCAAAAAAAAGAATGAAAGATGAGAAAAATATCCCAGAGATGATATGTATCAATAATATATTCTATGTATATGATATATAACATTATTATAACGATGTAATTAAATGATATAATGAACATATGGAGCTTAGTATAAGACTCGGCACAAATCGTAAGTCCCCATTACATTTTAGCTATTCTTTTATTCCTTCTTTTAAAAAATAGAAGTTCAGTTTCTAAGTGCAAGTGTACTTTTCTTCCTCCTTGTCCTCCTATGCTGCCTAATGGTAGTTCCACAACTCTGTGGCAGCCCTTTTGGTAAGCACTCTGCATACATGACCCCATTTGAGCCTCAGAACAACCCAACGAGGCAGGTGCCATTATTAGACCAACATCCAGGAAGATGAAATAACTTGCCCACGATCACACAGCTGGCAAGTAGTAGAGGAGTGATTCTGTGCACATAGTCCGACTTGAGCTGGGACTCTTAATCCTTGTGTGAAATAATTCCAAAATGAGTTGCAAAATACTTTCACTCCAACTTATTGTGTCAAAAGGTTCCCCGAATATTGATCCCAAACTATGAAGCCTTGTGCATCATAAGACACGTACCTAGCACTCTAATACCTAGTGAAAAGAGAGGCTGAAACATAGATTCAGAAACGACAATGGTGATGATGATAGCAAACACACACGGTACTTTCCATCAAACACTGTTCTGAACACTTCATATATACTAACTCATTCAATTTTCACAATAAGCCTATGAAGTAGGGGCTATTATAACTGCTTTTTCAGAAGAGGAAACTAGGCAGAGAGGTCTAGTGACTCCCCCAACATTATACACTACTAGTAAGTGTTGGATCTGGGATTTGAACTCAAGTAGTCAGACTCCAGAGTCCGTGATCACCCCACCTACTATATTGTCCCATATTTTGCTGTCACCTAGCTGGTGATGTTGGCTACTAAAGAGGTGATCCAACCACAACTGCCACTGCCATGACAAACTTAAAAATTCCCCCAGATTGGAGATAAAAAGTCTTCAGCCTTATCTTAAGAGAAGCATATAAATAGAAAATTTGAAACAGTAAATCCAATTGCTGTGGGCATTCTGTTCTATAGGCTCCTGGAATTCTTATTCTCCACCATTCCACTCCCACATTTTCTGTTATTATTTTTTTATCATGCACATAAATACACACACACACACACAGCTCCTTTAGAAAAACTCAACCATTATGTTCGTCTTTCTGAATTATTCCGACTCTTCACACTTGAGACTTGTAGCTCCTTGAGTTGCAATATGCCTGAAACAAAAGAGAAGATCCGTTGAAAAACATGAGTGGATTTTCTTAGAAAATTGCATGCCTCCGTCACAGGGCTATTGTGAGGATCAAAGTGAGAATGTGCGTGATCTCGCTTTGAAAACTCTGAAGGCCTTCGGAAAGGCGAGGGATCATTATTGTCACCATACGAAAAACAAAACCCCAAGCTCTTTTCCCAAAACAATCCCCTCAAACACAAAATCACTGGGAAGGCAGGGCATGTGGTTCACAGTCTTTCTTTCCATTGTGTCAGACTTTACAGTTTCTGTGGGTTTTCTTCGTTGTTGTTAATATTTATTTCACTGGGGTTGCGCAAGACTTGCACAAGCTCATGAAGACTGTGCAGTAAGGTTGGTTATAAATTGGCCAACAGATGATTGACTTTTTTCAGGGAAATTTGCACTCGTCATTGCAATAATTGAATGCAGTGCTCAGCACATGAGTAAAATCCTCAAAGAGGTCTTTGTGTTGTGCTTGGGATTAAGAGGATGTCTTTCTGTCAAAGCAAGGCAAATTCTGCCTGAAGTGAGTTTCTTTTTGCGGCACAAAAAAGTGAGTTGGAAAAAGATGCTAAGACGATCCTTTGGATATGGTGATCTCAGTTGAATCGACTTGTCCTGTGGCCTGAGTAAAGCCACAAAATTTCTCTGGACCTCAGTTTTCCTAGCTACAAAATGGGGAGGGTGGACTAGATTTTGTGATCCCTTCAGACTCTAATATTTTATTATTCTATAATTCTTCCCTTCTGAGATGCCCCAATGATTAAATGCACCTAAATAAAACTTGATGCTCCAAAAGGAAATGTGAGACTTCATCCTACCTTCATTATAATTGAAAATATGTCTCTCACACTTTATAGTTAACAGAGTATTTTACGTATATTATTTCATTTGATCTCTCCTAGAAATCTTTTTTTTTTAAAGATTGGTACCTGAGCTAACATGTGTTGCCAATCTTCATTTTTCTTTTCTTCTTCTTCTCACAAAGCCCCTTAGTACGTAGTTTTATATTCTAGTTGTGAGTCCTTCTGGTTGTGCTATATGGGACGCCACCTCGGCATGGCCTGATGAGCGGTGCCATGTCCATGCCCAGGATCCAAGCCAGCAAACCCTTGGGCCACCAAAGCAGAGTGCGCAAACTTAACCACTCGGCCATGGGGCTGGCCCCCCTATAAATCTTGGAAAGTGGCGATTTTTATTCCATTTTACAAGATGATGAAATTGAAACTCAGAGTGAGTGGTTAAATGTCTCTTCCAAAATTCCACATTTAATGAATGGTGTGTCCAGGACTCATAGGTTGGGGGTAGTATAATTTCCACTCCTCCATGATATCTGACAACTTAGATTATAGGAATAGATTTGTATTCCCACCTTATGGATTGCAGATGATTGTGCGGAAAGTTATCCTGGTACCCCATACATTCTCTCATGAAACAGTGTTAAGAAACTGGTGGAGCAGGAACGTTTGAAATCTTAATGGGCCTATTTCATAAGCATTGTGAAGGCAAAAGTCCCACAAAAGCCTTAAATGCTGTATCTCAACATTCACTCATCTATCCATCCATCCGTCCATCATCCATCCATGCATTCACTCATGAATTCAGCCCATATTTGTCAAGCGCCTACTATTGCTAGGCATGGTGTTAGGAAATACAGCATTGAATAAGACCAAGTTCCTGCTCTGATAAAATGTATAATCGAACAGGAAAAATAGACAGTAGGAACTGGTATGAGTGTTCTGCTAGGAAGTGCTTAGGGTGCTAGGAGCGTGAAGAACAAGCACGTGACTCTGGAGCAGTTAGAGGAGGCTTCCCAAAGGACGTAGGGTCTGCACTGGGAACTGGAGGAAGAGGAGATCACTGGCAGTTTGAAAGCAGGGAGATGTTCCGGGTAGGAAGAAGAGCAGGGGCAAAGGCAGTCCTGCTTCTGATTTTGTGAAGTTAGTGCCTCTTTTAAAATGTGTGTCTAAGATTTTTAAAGCACAAAGATAATAGGAATGTGTTGTGTCATGTGAAATAGTATAAAGGTCCATAAAGGATAAGTTAATATTCTCTTCATCTCCATTCTCACTCCACTTCTACCCAACCAATATGAATTGCTTTCGTGTAGAATCTTCCTCTTCCTCCCTATTTTACTGTTACGATGTAGGTAATTTGTATTATACTGCTCGGACCCAGACAGCGTGATATTACGTGTGTGTTACTTGTTTAAGTCACAAGCCAAGACCAGTGAGCAGCCCTGATCCAGACGTGGCTGCCATAACCGCGTAAGCAATCTTCATCTTTGATAGACATGAGGACACTTTGCTGATTTGTAGAATGAATGGCAGAAATGGGTTTTTCATAGGTGAAATAAGTGGCTTGTTAGTCTGATAGACGTTAAAAGTGGGCTCTCACTGGGGAAACTCGTGCTATTCAGTCAGGTCCAGTTTATCTAAACTCTTCTAAAGACGCTGCGCTTCTTCACATGGACAGGATTTAAGACTCTAGCAGTTCTCTAGCCTGCTCCCTTAGGGAGGGTGGCTGAGGCTTGATCCTAAAGGGTACTGGTCCAGCTTGTTTTGGGGGATTTCTGATGGCCTGATATAGACCATAAAGGAAGTAGAATCTTGCCTCTGCAGTTCTGTCTCATCTGGCTCAAGGGAACTTGTCAGGAAGACAGTGAGTAATGCAACTAAAGGACAGAGCTGGACTTACCTGAGCTTCCAGAACTGGTGATGTGACCGGTTTGTGCTTGTTTGCTAATAAATGTTCAGACATGCAGCAGCATTGTCAGAGACTTGCTTTTATTATAACCCAGCAGTGAGATTGTAGGCGAGCAGCTAACTTCGCCGACCTAAAACTTCAGAGGTTAATATTATCTATCAGTGTGACCCTCCGAGCGGTACAGGTCTAACATGGCTTAGGTAAGTTCACAACACATGCACACACACATTTGTAAAGTTTACAGAAGTAAAAAGGTATTGTACTAGATTCATCTATTTTTTTTCATTTAATACATACATCATGTTCCATCTGGGTTAAGAGATAAAGATATAGCTTAGTTTGTTTAGAGGCTGAAAAATATTCTAGAGTACACTCATTGATTTTACCATTTACCATACACCACTGCCAATGAATACTTCCAGTTTTATTTTGTCTTTGTTTTTACTACTGTAAGCATCGCTGTAATAAGCACCCTTAAATTTAGAACCTTATTATTGATATTTTTATTTCTGTGGAATGCCTTTTTCTAAAGTAGGATTGCTAGGCCAAATGGAAGTTTAATACATTAAAACGAAGTACATTTTAATATATATTGCCAGATTACTTTCCAAAAAGGTTGTAGTAATTGACAAATTCCCACATCCTATTAATTTATGAGAATGCCAGTTTTCTAGCATCTTCTCCAATTCACAACGGTATTGCTCTTTTTATGTTTTGCCAATTTGATGGGTCAAAATGGCACATCATTGTTACTATTTTTGTCATCTCCCTGACTACCGAGGCTAAGCCTTTTTTCTTGTGTTTTAGGACTTCTGGGTTTTCTCTTGTGTGAATTTCCCAATTTACTTTTTTAAAATTTAAAAAATTTAAATTATTTGCCCAATTCTAAAGTTTGCCTTTTAAAATTTGTAGAAGCATTTAGTGTAGTAGAAATCTTAAGTCTTTATTTGCCATATATTTCATACTTTTTTCCAGGCTATCACTTGGTTTTTGATTTTGTCATGGTGTATCTTGCCATATTAACAGACATCTCTTTTCCTTCATGGCTTTTGGGCTTCCTCTCATTAGGAAGGTCTCCCACGTAACAGTTTTCTACAAATATTTTTCTAAATTTTCAACTTTATTTTAAAATATTTAAAAATGCAATCCATCTGTAATTTTTACATAAGATGTAAGTTAAGGAATCTGTTTCTTCTAGGAGGATAACCAATACCATTTATAAAATGAACCATCTATTTTTACTGAAATAGAATGCCACATCTCATATTTTTTAAGTTCTCAAATGTACTTGGTCTTTTCTTAGATTTTCTATTTGGCTCCAACGCTTTATTTTTCTTTTATTTTTCTATGCTCTTGCCAATCCCATACTGTGAGAACAGTAGACTCATGGTGAGTCTTACTTTCTTTGGTTAGTTGTTGTTTATTAATAAAAATTAACTAATCAAGTGAAAAAGCCAATAATTTAAATTTAAAAAGCTTATTATTCAGATGAAAAAAACAAATGGAAATAGGCAACGGATCAGTTCTAATTAACTTTGAAAATGTCCTTTACTTCCTTCAGCTTCGGTTTGCTCCTCTGTAAAATGAGCATTTGTAATTGCCACCTGCTCCACACGTTTGTATAAGCAACTAAGGAACTTGGACATAGAAAATGGTTTGTAAATTCTAAAGGGTGTCACAAATATCCGTTTTTATTATTCACATATGTTGTAACATGTGGGACACCTATTTCTTTGTGGACAATGTCTGAATATGGAAGCATGATGACATCATGTAAAGTGTCACGAGTCTGCTCTTGCTTCTCCCGCTCAGAACAGAGGGATGGTCTATAAGGCATCGAGAGAGGTCACATGTGTTTTCAAAGCCCTGGCTGGCTAATTGGGAGGAACTATAGAAAACAAATGGCGATGGTGAACAATGCGGTGTGGAAAAGCTGCCTCCCCAAATCCCCAGGTCAAATAGACTTAAGCATCCCGTGTTGTGGCCTTGCCAGGGGAGGGTTCTAAGAGGATCACTGTCCCATGGCAGGCTGGGTAAAGGGTGAAAGGTTAACAGACCAATCCCAGGACAAGGTGTTGGCCCAAATGAGGTGTTTAGAACATTTGCTAAAGGACTTAGTCTGCTGAGTTCTTTATTTCCAACAGCAAAAGTATTTAGGGAACAAAAAAAGACTTTTGTGTGGAAGAATTCAAGAAATTCAGTTGAGTCCTCTCTTCTCCAAGGGAACCAAAAAGGTTGAAAATTTCCCCCCTATTTCAGGAAGACCATTACAGAAATAAAACACTGAAGCTTCTTTTGTTCCTGAGAACCAACATCTATTGTAAGACTCCTTGCTTGATAACTTTCATTTAGGATTACTCTTCCAACTGAGACCACGCAGAACCACCAAGAAGTACATATGGTTGCCTGGTACTCCGGCATCTAGATACTTCGAATATCTTTTTTTCACTTTTAGGGCAACAAATTCTCCAGTGAAATCTAGGCTTGGGGCAAGGGCAGGAAGAAGGAGACAATTTTAGAGTTTGAGGAAAGAAGTATAATTGGACAGCAGCCACCACCCCGTTACCCCACACACTCCAGGGCCAGAAAATTTTTTTCAGTTATCCTCCAAAATACTTGAAGCACTGGCTTTGGCTACGTTGTTATCCAAAGATGGAATTCTATAGCAAGGAGGTCACAGACCTTGGAAATGGCATTTTGACGGGAGAGAAAAGGCATTTCTTTAGACATTTGTATAACCTACTCTGAAAAGGCCCCGGGTCAATTTTATCTAGGACCAGAACTCTCATATCACCTTTCCAAATCCTGAAGATTGCAAAGGATCACATTAGGAAATCCATATGAAACTGGCACCAATCAAGTAAAAATTTACCTTGATTTTGCAATGACAGGGCAGAAAAATTTAAAAACCAAAGCTAAGCTACTGTACATGAAACTAACTCTAAACTCTATAAACTACAAAATTTAGGAAATTAAGGGTATGGATAAAAGGGAAATTGGCGCTGGGGGGAGGGGTAGTGGTGGTGGCAATTATTCAATTTATAGAAGGAATTACAAATAGAATTCCTTCAGATAGCAAGATGCCTTGATGGGTTTAAATGATACGGTATACAGAAAACAAAAACATGAGTCATGCACCTTCTGTGCAAGATAAAACAAAATGCCACAATAGCAACATGAGCCTGAGACCCCAATCCTTAGTTCCGTGAAATCCTTCTCATCTCAGGCCTCTTGTGACCAAGTGGACGTATTCAAAAGATGGCTAGCTGAGGTTTAGGTGCTATCTGTAGACTGGACAAAGCCATCTCTCCTGGAAAGTCCCAGAGGATCCCACAGCCCTGGGGGGATTAGCTGCTTCTCCCAGCCATTCCCTTGCTCCAGGTCCACAGGCCTCCACGGAGCACTTCCTTCCCAGGGTGCTCCTGCCTCCTTGCAGCGGCTTTTGGTCTTTGTTTCCCTGTAGCTAGCCCAGGCCCCAGCATAGAATAGAAGCTTGATCAAATGCTGTCATCCCTTGTAAGCAAGGAGAAAGAGGGAGGAAACCCAGGAGGAGGTCCTCATGAGCCCTGAGCTCTTCAGGAGTTTGGGGAAAGGGTGGGTGCAGGGGTTGTATTTATTCAACAAATATTTGTTGGATACCTGTGACTGGGCGGACACTGTGCTAAACGCTAAAGGGGATCAAGACAAGGAAGACCCAGTTCCTGCCTTCAGGCAGTTTATGATCTACTAGATTATACTGAAGCCAACACAAGTTATAGCAATGGAAACAATGAAACACATGGGGAA
The DNA here is from genome assembly GCF_021613505.1 of Equus quagga. Taxonomy (NCBI): domain Eukaryota; kingdom Metazoa; phylum Chordata; class Mammalia; order Perissodactyla; family Equidae; genus Equus; species Equus quagga. The sequence goes on from NC_060280.1 coordinate 10,398,478, forward strand.
CATGTGGTGAAAAGAGGAAGGGGGTTTATAGCCAGAGAGACCGGGTCTGAATCCTTCCTCTGTCGTTCATAAGCTGGGTTAACTTGATAACAGATTAATATTAGTCTAACCTTTTATTATGTCACTTAACCGCCATGTAAAATTCTGAATAATATCCACTTTATTAGGCAATTTTAAAAATTATTTAGATAAAGTATTTATGGCATCTAGCAATCTCTAGCACTCAGCTGGAACTCAGCTATGTCCACTTTTCTCCTTGCTTTAATGAAAAGTAAAGGTAGAATAGAAAATTGTTTCCAGGCTACAGTAACAACTGTGTAATAATTATGTATGCTTGTGGGCCAACAGTGAGAGAGACCATGGAAAAATAATAAAAACAGTGTGGAGAGGGGATTGGAGGTGACTTTTTTTCTCCCTCTTTTTCTTTTTAGGCTTTTTATTATGTCACAATATTCCTTGGAAAATAAATTACAGTCACAATTTTTAAAAGTCCAACTTATTGTAAGATTGCCCCTAGGAGGATAAGAGATACCCCTTACGATAATGGGCCTGTAAATTTGCTATTTTCTAGAAGAGAACTTTATACAAAATCAAATCATAACATGTAACAGTCCATTTTCAATAAAAGAAAATCAGAGAAATCTAAAAATTAGATCTAAAATTTTTCAAGCCTTATTTTGCTCATTACACAAAACCTTATTTTCTTTGTGCCAAAGATCACATGCCTTTCAAAGGCCCTTAGGCCAAAGTGGACCCTCACAGAGGCACCAGGAAGTCTCCAGTTTTGCCCAGTTGAGAGGGTGCTCCCCTGGGGAGGGCCTCCCCCTCTCCCCGTTTGGCAGTGTTCTCAAGTTCACAACATCATAAGGACTAGGAAGCCAGCATAAATGAGGGGGGAGGGGCGTAAGACAAAATGGAATGGTGAGGCCTGGAACAAGCCGGCTGTCAAATTCTAAAGTTTTAAAGCACAGGGCCAGCTGAGCAGAAATCCTGGTGCTGGGTTCTCACTCATCAGCCTTCGGTCCCTGGATAAATACGGTGCAGACCCCAGAGCCCACAGTAATCTTTCCACATTGCAGATCAGATCAGATCCTGACCCTGCTTAAAGCCTTTCGGGGCTCTGGCATGCCCACAAAATAAATACAAACTCTGAGCGAGGCCAGCAAGGCTCCTGCCTGCTCTGTGGCTCCACAAGTTGTCCCTTGCCCCCGCTCACTCCCCTTCTGTCCCCCTTGCCCAAGTCCAGCCATGCTGAGCCTCTGATGGTAACCCAAGCACCTGCCCTCTTGGCTGCACACACTCTGTTTGGCCTTCCCTTCCCATCGTCTTCACCAAGCAAACTCTTACTCTTTCTTCAAGACAACGAATAACGTTCTGTTAGACCAATGCTTCTCAAACTTTTTGGTCTCTTCAAAATTATTGAAAACTCCACAGGTTTTTGCTTATGAGGGTTAAATCTCCTGATATTTGCAATATTAAAAAGTAAAACTGAAAAGCTTAAAAAATATTTATTGCTCATTAAAAATAGCAACATAAGTAACATTTTTTTATGAAAGATGATGATTTTCCAAAACAAAACATATTTGGTAAGGAGAATGGTTTGTTTTACAATTTTGCAAATCCCTTTAGTGTCTAGCTTAGGAGAAGACTGCTGAATTCTCCTTTGAGCCTCTGCAGTCAATCTGTTTGGATATGTTGTTTTGGCTGAAGTGTATGAAGAAAATCCGGCCTTATAGACATGTAGTTCGAAAAAAAATGAATATTCTGTTTTTCTTTTGAGGAAGATTAGCCCTGAGCTAACATCTGCTGCCAATCCTCTTCTTTTTCCTGAGGAAGACTGGCCCTGAGTTAACATCCGTGCCCATCTTCCTCTACTTTATATGTGGGACGCCTACTACAGCATGGCTTTGCCAAGCAGTGCCATGTCTGCACCTGGGATCCGAACCAGCGAATCCCGGGCCGCCGAAGTGGAACACATGAATTTAACCACTGCACCCCCAGGCCAACCCCAAAAATGGAATATTTTTTTTTTAAGATTTTATTTTTTTTCCTTTTTCTCCCCAAAGCTCCCCAGTACATAGTTGTATATTCTTCGTTGTGGGTCCTTCTAGTTGTGTCATGTGGGACGCTGCCTCAGCGTGGTTTGATGAGCAGTGCCATGTCTGCGCCCAGGATTTGAACCAACGAAACACTGGGCCGCCTGCAGTGGAGCACGCGAACTTAACCACTCAGCCGCGGGGCCAGCCCCCCAAAAATGAATATTTTAATAACCGTTTCAGATAACTGTGGATTTTATTCTTTGACATTATATCCAAACTAGACAAGGGGTGATTTCTTAAAGGTTAGTTTTAACGTGGAATGTAAAACCATTTCAATGAAATTTTCATACTCTGTTAAATTAAAATCCATTGGTCCGTCTGGCGCTCTGAGTGGATCTTTTATCCACTCCTGATTTCGAAACATCATGCATTGGTCATGTGGAAAATATTGGTTCACTAAGTTAAGCAGATCTTCCAAATGTTGACACATTTCCTTACACCATGTTGGAGCATCACTTTCAATAAGATCACTGCTAATCTCACTGAAGTAGTCTTTATACTGGAATGTGTCAAATTCGTGACAGAGGTTGGCGATACGGTTTTCTGAAATTTTAATTTTTGCTTGAAATCTCAAATTTTATCATTAGCAACAAATGCTGACAGTTGCTTTCCTTGAAATGACAGGCCCACCTCTTTCATTTGCAAGAAAATATCTGTCAAATATCCAAGTTCGAATAAGTTTAGTTCGTCCATGAATTGCCCTTTTAAGTAAAAATCACATCTCATGAGAACACAGCTAGTCTGGCTCACAGCCTGAACAGTCCCATGTCATCACACAGAATGCTAAAAAGACGTGCATTCAAGGGTCAAGAGTTAATAAAATTAGTAAGTTTTACTGCTTCCTCAAGGAAATTCTTAAGAGAGCCTGCAAGTTTGCTTGCCTGCAAGTGTGCGGTGGTGAAGAACACGAAGTTGTAGCAGCAGCGCCATCCCTTGACTTGTGCTAGGCCTCCAGTTTTGCACCAGGACTTGTGCATCACCAGTGCAAACGTCAGCATAGTGGAAAAGGCGGAGCCCACCTTAGGATAAAGGGAACAGCTTTGACCTCACACACCCCCTTTGACTACAGCTGTGCCCAACGGTAAGTGCGTGAGGGCAAGGCCTGTGTCCAGTGTGCTGGAGCCAGCTCATACTGGCTCCCAAGAGCTGACTGTTAACTTCTCAGGAATTTCTGCTGGGTGGTTGACCTCACATTGGGTGCTTGATATCACCCAGGGTAGGAACGTCTACTCCACAGAAATCAGCAGACGTTACAAATCAGGGGTTTTTCTTTTCTGGAGAGCTGGTTGTTAAATACCCTCCAACATACCACCGTCTAGTCCCCACTTGTTTGTGAGTCAGCATCTTGCCTTTTGCCTGCCACAAACAGATATGCAATGAAAATTTGTTAAATACACAAGAGTAAGTGACTAAGTCAATTTGTGGACGCTGCCTCCTGCGGGCGATCTTCCCAGGTGGTCCAGGCCCAGGCAATCTCTCCTTCATCGTGTCCTCGCTATTTAACTTGCTAATGCTGGTTGTAGTGAACTGTAATTATTCTCCAGGTCAGTTTGCCCCACCAGTCTGAGAGCATCTCAAGAGACTATTTCTTGTGGAGTGGCAAGAAGGCAAAATAGTTCCACACTGGTCCTTTGGTGCTAAATTGCCTGAGTTCTAGTCTCAGTTTTGCTACATGCTAACTGTAGGCCTGGGGCAATTCATTTAGCCTCTGGACTTTACGAGCAGAGTAGAGAGCACATTAGCTCTTCCTTCCAGGGAGTTTTGGGAGAATTAAACAGATTAGTACATGTCTATTAATGAGAACGGTAAATGCTCAATAAATGTTACTGTTCAACCTCATCTTTTTCTTCATCCACGCTGCCTGTCTTCCTGGCATCTGGCATAGAGTAGATGTTCATTAAATATTTTGTGAATGAATTCCATGTTTCAAGCCTTGTACTAGTTGCTATTAGAGACGTGAGGATAAGTTACCCCTGGAGTTCTAATCTCAATGATAATGAGAAAGGAAGGGAGAGGAAAGCTCCACAAGGTGGTAAAATTGAAATGACGTCTTCTAAGGAAAGTGAGAGTAATGAAAAGAAAAGGAAAGCAATCGATTGACTGCTGGAGGAAATAGTGAGGCAACAGGACTTTTAGCACAGAAGCTGCAGTAACACTTGGGCCAGGTTTCTGCTGCGTCATCCAAGGCACAGAGGAAAGGATTCCGGACCAAGAGCAGGGAGTTCGATGGTGAGCCGGTTAGAAGTGGCCACGTTCTGCCTGAGCCTGCACGGACTCTCTCTCAGGATATTGCAAGACTTCGGGATGCCATCGCTGAGTCTCAGTCTCTCCATTTGTAAAATGGGAATCATAATAGCACCTGCTTCAAAGGTTTTGTGTGTGACAGATGACATGGTGTTTGCAAAGCCTAGCACATAAAATATTTTATGAATGTTAGCTATGGTTATCGTTTGTCTGTTCGAACATACTCTATGCTTACCTTTTAAGTTCTGGTTCTATTTTGCTTTTTTGGTATCTTGATGACTATAAAGGGATTAACTTGTATAGTTTACCAGTATTCTAGTCACTGGGAAATGCTTCCTCCTTTTGGCAGAGGTTCATAAACTAATTTTTTGGTGAGATATTCTCCTGATGCTTGATTGCCTCTGGGTTAACCGATTATTCAGTTCCATGACTCCTTTTCTGAAACCCTTGGGGCACATATGTTTCAGGATTCAGATTTTTATAAAAAATTTGAGAATGATAATATGGAACATATAGCACATATTACATAAAACCCTCAGCAGTGTCCTCAGCAGCCGCTCCGTGGGACATAAAGCTTATAAGAAGCCTCACATGAGTTCACACCAGGCTTTGGTGCCAAATGAATTATGAAAAAGAACCCTTTGGTTTTCTGAGCTCTGGGGATTTCAGAATTGCGGAGAAGGAGCGTGGCCCCGCATCAGGCTTTGGGCAGACAGAGCTGGGAAGCGGGCCCTGTCTGGCAGTGACCTCGCTAAGGAAACTGCCCAGTTGAAGCCGGTCAGCCTCTGACACCTCTCCTCAGCTGCACGTCCCCCAGACAGGCCGGATAGGGCTCATCCTCTGTAGGAGGAAACCCCCGTTATTGCCTCGGGCCACAAGAAAAAACAAAAAAGATGGGCTAGGAGCGACTCCTAGATGGTGCTGGCCTGACGGAGCCTGGAAAGGCAGAAGAGAGTGGCGAAGCACGTTGACTAAAGCCCCCTCGCACTGCTGCACAGCAGCTTCTCAGGCCCTTCCCCTGCGGGAGAAGAGCCTCTGCCAGAGGCCACTCTGCTGTTGCTGTGCATGCCTGCACACCCGACGGCTGGATTTATTAACTTCATATCTCTAGCGAAGGGTTCATGTCAGACCTACCACAGGCCTAAAGATGGCTCCTGCTGGGCCCCCAGTCTGAGGACAAATGGTTAGGCCAAGAGGGCAAGCACAGCGTGAATAGGCCTAAATTAGGCCGGGCCTAATAACCCGTTTTCTAACACCTGTATTAGTCCTCTATCACCAGGACTGACTGCTGTCGGACAAGCCATAATCCCATAAGCTTTTCATTTGCATATCCCTCATTAGCTGATTAAAACTTGAAGAAGGCAGTTTTCTGCAGCTGGTGGGCCCATTCCTTCACACTGCCTGCCTGGGTGGTTTGGGTAATGAAGTCATGCGGGTGGATGTGAGGTTTATATGTATGGAAGGGATTAAGAGTGTTAGAATTTGTGTGAGCTGATGTTGCCATATTCTCTCCACTGGAGCCCAGTAATTGGATGGGAGGAGAAACGGCAGACCCATTAGTTTTGTGTGTTTACTCAGGAGCAGGGTGCTAGAGATTCCATTTTGCTTCCTTTGGCTTCCTCGCCTTTGTGAAGCGGGCTGCTTTGTCTGCTCAGCCCCGAGCACCTCCAAACACCAGCCCTGCTAAGGCGATTTCGCCACAAAAGGAGAGACGTTGGCGACTAGGGCCCCGGGAGGAGAAAATGCAGCCCGACTCAAGTACTACTTGAAGGCAGCCCCATCCCGCCCGCCTGGTCCAATCCTGGGAGAGAGAGCGAGAGATAATTGAAATTTATCAACACTTCTGTGGCCCTTTTTTGATTATTTTATTAGTTCTCCACGTTTGGGATTAACAATCCTCAGCATCAAACGCACCGCAGGCTCCTTACGTGGGAAATGAATGGCTAGACATTTCAGAGACTTAAGAAAGCAATTGTGGTATTTGCCGGGTTTGCATAATTTTAATACAGGAAAAGTAACACGAAGAAAAAAATCCATTTCCTGTGCTGTTTGTACAGCTGGAGGCAGAGCTCCTTGTGCTTGACGATGTAAGAGATGCGCCATTGTCTCGCCCCTCACCCCCACAACGCGGTCTCACTAAAGTCGTGAAAAAACCGGACCGAGCAATTTTGAAAACTTTGAAGCTGAACTTTGTCTCCAAAGTGGCTGGGGCGCCACAGGCAGAATGATGTTTATTCATCAGCAGTGCTGGGGCTCGCAAAGCTGGGAGATGAAGACTAACACCAGGGAAGAGCGGAGAAGGGCGAGGTGGACTGGTCACGGGCCAGAGCTTGAAGCCAGAGAATACAGGGGAAAAAAATATAGGTTTGGGAATTTTATTTTTCTTCCTTAAAGACAGCAGAGAAGTATAGGGGAATATTTCAACTCAGATTCTGTGAAGGTTTATATTTTATATTTTCAGATTTCCTTATTAAAAGTCACAGCCCGCACCCCCGCCCCATCCCAAAATTCTGATATGAGACTTACCGTGCAAGTAGCTTTATCACTTGCTGAAATATGCCATTTCAGTTGGGGTTATGTTTTTAAATGTCTTTAATGAAGGGACAAACAAAAGCATCCACCAAATGCAGGTCAGAGTGTCTGAGTTAGGTCATTTGCAGGGTTTTTAGTGAAATTATTTAGAGAGATTAGGGGATTCCAATGAGACCCCCATAGGCCATAGACAGACACAGCAATACCAGTCATTATAAAAGGCTTCCCACAGTAAAATCAAATCTTTAAAAACAAAACAAACAAAAAACCAAGCAAGCCACCCAGAAAAACCGACAAATAAATAAAACACCACACACTAACCATCCTGTGGGCACATTTCTGTGTGTTATATCAATGAGAAAAAGGAAACTTTTCCAATTCTATCTCCCTCTGCCTTTATTATTTTAATTATTTTTTCCACTCCTGGTAATGTCGTTGGTGAAAGCAATTGGATGCCCTGCGCTTGATGCTCAATTCAGCTGACGTTTTTGAGCTCCTGCTCTCTGCTGGGTCTAAGTTATAGTTAGAAAGAGGCTTACCCAACAAAGCCTGCAAGATTTCAGCCCCAACCCGGCATTGCCAGGGGACATCCAGAGAAGTGTGGTTAGAAAGACAGTGAGGAAAAGACAATAGGAGAAGCTTTGGTCCTGGCTCATACAACGATTTTTGGAGCCAGAGATTCCTTGAATCTCAAGAGTAGAATGAACCTTAAAGGTCCTCCAATCCAGCCATCGACCAGCATGTACATGCCCTCTTAGCAGAACTTCAATGTACCCCCTTACCTGTTCCAAGCATTTGTGACCCATCATGTTCTTAAACTTTTGTAATCCTGATCTATAAGTTGATCTTCTGGCCTTTTTGCATTTCTCTCAGGCTTGTCTGCACACTACATTCTTCACGGGGAAGGAGTTTAACATTTTCTGAGCACCTACTTACCATATGGCAGGCGCCCAACATGCAGGATCTTGTGGAGTGGCAATGATTTTCTCGTCTATAGATAAGGAAGCTGAGGCTCAGGGAACCTAAGCAGCCTGCCCCAGGACACACAGTTCGAAGCAGGTCAGCTTCCTGCTCTGATCTCTTGCTATAAAGCAAACCACTCCAAACCTCGTGGTTTAAAACAACAGCCATTTTATTATTTCTCATGATTCTGTGGTTTGGCTGGGAGGTTATGCTGGTCTCGGCTGGTGTGGCTAGGGCAGGACGGTCCAGAACAGCCTCACTGACAGACGTGGGCCTGAGCTGGGATGGCTGGACAGCTGGCCCTCCCTCCACATCGTCCTTAAGGAGGCTAATGCAGACTTGTTCCGTTGGCGGCTGCCTCTCAGGAGAGGGTGAGCAGAAGCTGCATGGCTTACTGAGGTCTAGGCTCAGAACTCAAACTTCCCTGCATTCTATTGACCAAACCAAGTCACAAGGTCAGCCCAGGCTCCACCGGAGGGAAAACAGACTCTGCCTTTCAATGGGTGGAGCTATAGAGAATTTGTGGCCATTTTCAATTGAACACACGTCTGTGGTCTAGGCTCTTAACTCTGGAGCCAGCCAGTCTGTGTTCAAACCTTAGTTTTGCTAAGTGTTAGCCATGATGCCTTCCTCATCAGTAAAACAAGGGTAATTACAGGACCCTCCTCAAAGGGTAGTTATGAGGATTAAGTGGGTGCGTATACATAAAGCACTTAGAAGCCTGGTACAGAGTCTGCACAATACAAGTATTAGTGACTATGCTATTATTGTCCTGTATCTTATACTGCCTGTCTCAGTATTTATTAATGTTTTATGTGTACTAAGATTTGGGGACATAAAACAGAGAGGGTGGGTGGGAAAGATTTCATATTAATTTACCACCTATTTATGTAGGCTCCCTGCTGGGTACTTTACATAGAGTATTTCATTTAATTCTTGTAAGAAGCCAGTAGGGTAGGTGTTATTCTCTTTGGTTACAGGTACACTAAAGTGAATAAGACATGGTCTCTTTTCTCAAAAAGCTCACACTCTAGTGTTGAAAATGTTACCCAAAAGATGACATTTGTTTGGTTATTTCACAACACACTCCTGCACATTATTAACTCACTGGAGCTCAGCAGTATTTTGCCATCCCTACTGAGCAGCTGAAGGCACTGGTGTGCAGAGAAGTTAAGCATCAGAGAGGCGCACAGCTAGTATGGAGAAGAGCCTGGAGCAGGACCGTGTCTTCAGCCGCTCTGCTACAGGCTTTTCCATCATGCTCCCAATGTCTCTCTTACTTGAATCAGTGATTGCGATGTGGGGAGGAAAAAAATCTCCAGAAATTGCTAAGAAAAACTTGACCAGATGAAGGCAGAACAGCCCGATGAAGCATAGGATGGCTAGCGCTGTTGCACTCCACACCCTGTCAGAACACTTCCGGGTGTTTGCTGAGACCATTTTGGGATGTGGTACGTCTATTAAGCAGATATGGCAAAACTAATGTACCACGGCCTTCTCAGGACTAGAGTCATAGAGCCCGTTCATAAAAGGAAACAGTTCACAGCCGGCTTGGCTTGGCATCAGCTCACAGATGCAAAGCATTAGTCAAAGACTAGGATGGTGACCACTGGAACAGCCTTAGAAAAACCAGGATCCACCACTTAATTTAGGATTGCCAGAGCTCCCAGTCAAGGTTAGGTTGGCACATGTGGCTCCTTCTGCACATTGGAAGGGACCAACAGAAGCCATCAGGAGGAGCAGGGTTGGAGCCACACAGAAATGGAATTTGATCCTGGTGGCACTGCTGTGCACTGGGCAAGTCCTGCTCTGTGACTCCTGGGTCCTCATCAGTAAGAAGAGCAGCCTTAGCTGACGGTTGTGCAGACTGTGTGAGGTCCTGCTCGTAATGTCTGAGCACAGTGCCTGGCACACGGAAAATCCTTCTTTGGGTGAAGGATGAATTGAATGTAGGAGAGCGAGGAACCCAGGCATGCCCGAATCCTGCCCTGTAATCTCCTTCCTTTTGAGGGAGCTAAACACAGGAGGAACAAAAGTAGAGTGGAAATCAAGGTCCCATTTGGGTGTTAGCAGCTTGCACAGCCTTGTCCTGAGTTCTGGAAAAGCTGTAGGGGAGCACACGGTTTCAGCTTGAGGACTGGGCAGAGCCTTCACACTCTCCTCCTGAATTTCAATCTTAGAATCATCTACCCTCCGGTGAATTCACAGGGTAAGGAGGTCAAAGAAAAGAGGGGGAAAAAGTTCACCGGGTTTGGAAAAAGAGAGAAAGAGAGGAAGAAGCAGCCAAAGGAGGAGGAGGGGGGATGGGCGAGGAAGAGAAAGAGGCCAAGAGATGATTGGGCCCACCTTGACGTGCTGGCCCTGTCTGCTCACCACACAGAGGTAGGAGGAGATGGCAGGGGCTTTTTAACACAGTCACCCTGTCTGTTGACAACTAGTGGCCCATTCAATGTTTCAGATTCTTGTTATTCAGATTTTTTTTTTTTTTGAGGAAGATTAGCCCTGAGCTAACATTAGCTTCCAGTCCTCCTCTTTTTGCTGAGGAAGATTGGCCCTGAGCTAACATCCATACCCATCTTCCTCGATTTTATATGTGGAACGCCTGCAACAGCATGGCTTGATAAGCAGTGTGTATGTCCACACCCGTGGTCTGAACCAGTGAACCCCAGGCTGCCAAAGCGGAACTTGCAAACTTAACCGCTGCACCACCGGGCCGGCCCAAATTAGCATCTCTTCTTCCCTGACAAGGGTTGTGGAAGAAGATGAGTGGAGGTGGGCCTGGCCTTGGGAGACAAGGCTGAAACCTCACCTGCCCTGAGGCACTCAGTACACTGAGACCAGCATTATTGTCATTGTCATTGCTGCTACTGTTGCATTCCTATGCTTCAGTGCCCTCACTACTAGTAGTGAAAAGGAAATTGAATAGCGAGGACTAAGTTTCCTTTCGGCTCTGACTTAACGATGGGAATAGTTCAGAAAAACTGTAGATAAATAAAAACCTATAAATCAAAATTCATTATTTTCTAAGGAGATATTGAGAGAGCCTGTGGCATAAAAATAGAACACTAAGAGAGAGACACACTTGGGCGTGTTATTTAACCCTCTGAGTCTGAGTCTCCTCATCTGTAAATAAGAACTAATGATAACTGTCTCCCAAGTTGGGAGAATTCGTGAGCTAAGGTGGAATAAAGGTTTGTATGTGGTTAAGGTTCAAGAAATGGTAATTTATTACTACTATCAAATATATGGTATAAGATTATTTTGCCATCAATTCTGATCTGTATTATGCTGTTCAGTGTACTCTCATTTTTTCAGCTGTAAGTTCATCATTCCCTCCCCGCCGCTTCCCACCCCACCCCCATACCCCACACGGCCAGGTGGAGCACTGTAATAGAAGTAGCATCAGATTCAGTTTCAGGAAGAAGCAAGACTGAACCTGGGCTCTACGGTTTTCTAGTTTTGTGACTTGGGACAAATCATTTACCTTCTCTGAACTTCTTCCTCACCTAGATAATAATTCTGTGGCAAACTCCTAGTTCTTGACCCTGGGATCCATTCTCTTCCTTTTCATCTGGGTGTATTGCTGCCTAGTTAGAAGACTACATTTCCCAGCTTCCTTTGCAGCTAGCTGTGGCCTCATGACTGAATTTTGGCCAATGAGATATAATTAGGAGTTTCATGGCCCTTCTTTAACCTTTCTTATGTCTTGGAACGAAGATATCATGGCTGGAACTCAACAAACTACTTGGCTCCTGGGGAACCATTGAACAGAGAGTTGAAGGAGCCTAAATTCTGAGATAATGAGGCCCCTATACCAGCCCTGTAATGACTACCTCTGAACATCTCTTATGAATGATTAAAAATAATCCACTTGTTTAAACTAATCTTACTTTGACTTTTCTGTCTCCTGCAGCCAAACCTAGGTAAGATAATGAACGTTCAAATGCTTGGCACATTGCAGCACTCAGCAGTTATAGTCTCTCTCTCTCTTCTTCCCGTCAAGTCTATTCTTCTTAATGTAGTCAGAGTGCTTTAAATTCAAATATTAAAGAACAAATGCCACAGATGGACTCACGCTATCCCCATTTCAAAGTCATTGATGGAGTCACGGTGAAGGTCAAATGCAATAATTCTGTGAAAGTACTTTGTACATTGGAAAACTCTATCTAAATGGGGCATCAAGACCCTTCCCACTGTGGTCACACCCTCTCTGACCAGCCTTCTTCTTGCTCTCTTCTCTGGCCCATCCCAATCTCTCCTTCCATACACCTCATTTTCCAGTGACACCAAATTGAACACCTCATTGCACACAAGTCTCAAATCTTTCTACAGATGGCAGAGAAGAATAAGCACAAACTCTAGGAATAGCTGGGGACAAAACCTGAAGCAGCCTTACGGAAAAGCTCCAAATTTTCTTGGAAGTACTCAATTTTATCTCAAAAAATTAATTTGAATTTTCATTCTCCACCACTATATACTGGCATTCACATTAATGAGACTATACTGTTTAAGTCACTCACCCTTGGTAGCCTGTGGCTTTGAGAACTCCCCAGATCCAGAACTTGGAAGGAAGGCCAAATTTGCCACATCTGTGCTTTTTTATGCTGTTTATTCTGCCAGAAATGTCTTTCCTTGAACTTTCTCCCTCTTAGCCTCCTCTGTAAAAACATTCTTGATTCCTTCAAGCAGACATAGTCACTCTCTAGTGTGTTGTACATACAGCCACTATAGTACTTACGAGGTTATATCTAAACTGGTTTCGGGGGAGGGATGTTGGGAGTGGGGTGGGCTGACTCCTTTATTAGTCTGTAATGTCCTCCAGGAAATGACTATAATTTTGTGCCATCATCACTACTATGACCACCATATCTCCATCCCTGTGCCTAGTCTGTAAGAGATGCTCATTAAAGATTAGATAGAATGAATAAATGGATGAATGTTCAACAAATAAATCAAAAGAAAGAGGCCGCTTTGTGGACCTTAACCTCAGATTTCACTCATATGCACTGTCCAGTTTGGCCTGGGTCAATGCCAGGAGTGACCTCCTCCACATATGTGGCTTACTACACTTCCTAACTGGGCCCCGAACCCTCCTACACGTACAATGGAAAGATCAAGGCAACCACATCCAACTCAAGTGAGCCCCGCCAGGAAAACCCACAGCCAATGTCCCAGTGGTCTCCAAAATGTCAATGCTATGAAGGTTGGTGCTAAGCTCCGCAGACCCACGTCATTGAACACCCGTTTGCTTCATGTTTTGTCTGGTCTGTCAGCACCATTTACTGCTGAGTAGGTCGCTTATCTTTATTGATCACTTAATTTATCTTTTCTTAACTTCCCTTGCACCGTCTGGTGCCGTGTGTCCGTCTGTTGAGGCTGTCATGACTGGTTTGCTCTTGAAATAATAGGGGCAGCAGGTGGTGTGACTAAGTCGACCCTTCGCAGAATGGGGGACCATTCCCAGGCCCTGTCTCAACCTGCCAGCGCGTCTACACCCTCCCAGCTGTTCCACATTAAAGCAGTCAACTGTGACTTTACAGTCCGAGTTTTACACAACTGTTTTACAAACCAGGAAGAAGGTCTTTTGTCACAAAGCCTTTGTCAGGCAGTAGAAAGGGGGGAGAGAAAGCCAGTTCCGAGACTTGGTGCATTTTAATGACTATGCAGATAGATGCATACTCCTTTGCTTTGGTAAAGGGGGTGTGGGCTGGGGTGGGAGGCTGGCTGGGAGGAGAGAGAGAGCAGGCTGACTCCTTGCTCTTGGGGTGACTTAGTAAGAGGAGCAACTGCTCTCAACATTAGTTTCAGCTTCAAACAGAGCCTCTACTCCACGAAGCCTTCATTCCTCTTGTAAAGTGAAAATAAGGGCAGTTTGTTAGAGCCCTGTGTCCTGGAGTCAGTACTCTGGGGACAAGTGTTGTACAACTGAGAAAATTGTGCCTTTGGGACTCAAAAGCCAAGTGCTTTTATGATTTAGGGCTTGTACTCACGTGTGAGAAGAAATGAGACAAAGCGAAAAGACAACAGAGTTTTGAGTGAGACAGAGCTAGCCTCCAAAGTTACGAGACTTTGACATAACTCACTACTAACAATATGGCGTACCAAAATTCCTGTTTATTGAAACAGAAATCTTTGATGTGATGTTTATCTCTATTAAGTAGAAGTTGATTAATCAAAACCATTAAGTAATTAAAATCTACATCTCTCTATATATACATACACACACATACTCCTACACTTTGGTTATAAGCTAACAGGCAAGGAAAAAAATGATTACATTTACCATTGTGGGAAGAGAGCATAGACTAAAAGTCAGGAAACCTTTCATTCTCTCTTGTTAATGCTAACGGGCTGGTTGCGTTTAGGCCTTTCACTCAAGCACTGTGAGCTTAGTTAGGAAACTGTATTCAATGGAGTTTATCTCTAAGGTGTGTAAGCTGGGGAAGTGGACAGTAATGGGGAGGTGACAAATAGAGTAGGACCATTGTCTCTTTTTCTCCTTACTTATATAAGTCTGAACAATGGGAATTTCTACTTTCTTTAGGTATTAGAATGGCACTGCTAGCCCTTCCTCCCGCTGACTCCTCCCTAAGTTGGGAGAAGGCTAGAGTCTGATTTCTTGAAGCTACTTCTCTCTCCTGGGTGGTGTGGGATGTTAAAGGCTGCTGTTTCCATGAGGCCTGTCCCTCTGTCTTTCTGGTTGGCTGGCCTAGAGGCCACAGATACAATATTCTCCTTGCAGCCCTCACCTCTTCATCCATGCAGTGAGCAAACCTGGGTTAGAACCCTGGTCCCATCTTCTAAAGCAGAGATACTCATATGTGACCTGCTGACCACAATGTTTATGACTAATCCATGCTAAGTAATGCGGATGTTGTCACTAAGCATTTAGAAATCTGTCAACCCAACCTAGACTAGATAAATTAATAAGCATGAAGCAAGCTCTTTTTCACATTAAAACTCTAAACACTGGTGGAGGCAAGAGGAAAATGTATAGCACTAAATGTTTATATTGAAAAACAAGTCCTTTAATCAATAATCTAAGATTCCGTCTTATGAAACCAAAAAAAGAAGATCAAATTAAAGCTAAGTCAAGCAAAAGGAAGGACATAATAAAGATAGCAGAAATCAGTAAAATTAAAAACAAAATAATAGAGAAAAATCCATAAAGTTAAAAGTGGTTCTTTGAAAAGATCAATAAAATTGATAAACTGCAAGCCATGTTGATTAAGAAAAAAAAAGAGGTAAGACACAAATTGCTAATATTAGGAATAAAAGAGAGGATATCAGTATAGACGCTATAGAAATTAAAAGGATAGTAAGATAATATTGTAAACATCTTTATGCCAAAGACTTTGATAGTTGGGCGAAATGAACAAATTCCTTGAAAGATGCAAACTACTCAAGAAGAAATAGATGATCTGAACTGTCCTTTATTTACTAAAGCAATTGAACTTATTATCAAGAACTTTCCCACAAATAATACTTCAGGCCGAGATGGGTTCACTGGTAAATTCTACCAAACATTTAAGAAAGAAATATGCCAATTTTATACAAACTCGTAAATAAAATAGAAGAGGAGAAAACATTTCCTAAGTCATTTTATGAGGCCAGCGTTACCCTGATAGCAAACCCAGAAGAGGACATTATAGGAAAAGGAAACGACAAGCTAATATCCTCCAAGAATACTAATACAAAATCCGTAACAAAGTTTTATCAAATTCAACCCACCAATTTATAAAAGATTATACATCACGATCAAATAGAGTTCATCTCAAAAATGCAAGGTTGATTTAACATTTGAAAGTTAATCAATCAAGTCCATGGACTGAAAACAAAATGCCCTATGGTCATAACAATAGATGCAAAAAAAGCATTTAACAAAATCCAATGTCGGTTCACAATAACATTTTCAGCAAGCTAGGAATAGGAGGGCACCTCCTCAGCTTTTTAAAACCTGTCTATGAAAAACCTATAGCTAACACTACACTTAGTGGTAAGAAACTGAATGCTCTGCTAACTAAAATCAAGAAGAAGCCAAGGATCTTTGCTCTCACTACTCTTATGCAACATTGTACTGGAGATTGCAACCAGTGAAACAATGCAAGAAAAAGAAATAAAAGGCAAACTGGAAAAGAAGAAATAAAACTGTCTTTATTTGCAGACAACATGATCATCTAAGTAGAAAATCCCAGAGAATCTATTTTAAAAAATGCTACTAGAAGTAATAAGTGAGTTTAGCAAGGTTGCAATATACAAGTCAATATACAAAAATCAATTGTATTTCTATATGCTAGCAATGAACAATCAGAAATTAAATTTCTTAAATGCCATTTACAATAGCATCAAAAAACAAATACTTATCAATAGATCTAAACAATACATGCAAGATTTGTATGCTTGAGACTATAAAACACTGAGAGAAATTAAATATTGAAATAAATAGATATACCATATGTGGATTACAAGGCTCAATATTGGGAAGATGTCAGCTCTCCTCAAATTGATCTATAGATTTAAAGTCAATCTCAATCAAAATCCTGGTAGGATATTTTGCATAAATTAAAAATTGAAAGCTTATTCTAAAATCAATATGGAAAATTAAGCACCTGAAATAGCCAAAACGGCTTTGAAAAAGTGGAATATCAACTGATTTCAAGACTTACTATGATCCTACAATAATAAAGACAGTGAAGTATTGGAGTAAATATAGACATACAGATCAATTGAATACAGTAGAGGGCCCAGAAACAGGCCGCAGATACATAGCCAATTGATTTTGACAAAAGTGTCCAGGTAATTCAATGGACAAAGTGTAGTCTTTTCAGCAAATGGTGCTGAAAAAGTGGAATATCAACATGCCAAAAAAATCAAAATAAAATAAAATCTCAATTCTTATTCACAACATATACAAAAGTTAACCTAAAATGGCCACAGACTTAACCGTAAAGCCTAAAACTCTAAAATTCCAAGGATAAAACATGAGAGAAAATCTTTGTGATCTCATATTAAGCAAATATTTCTTAAGACACAAAAACTATGAGCCATAAAAGAAAAAATTGATAAAACGGACTTAATAAAAATGTAACATTTGTTCTTTAAAAGACATTATTAAGAAAATCAAAAATCAAACTACAGACTGGGGTAAAATACTTGCAAAAAACTGTTTTTGATAAAGGCCTTATATCCAGAATGTCTAAAGAACTCTTTATAACTCAGTAATAAGAAAATTTTTTAGTTGGTGAAAAATTTGAACAGGCATATGACCAAAGAATGGATTTGGATGGCCAATAAATACCTGCAAATATGCTAACATCATTAGTCACTAGGGAAATGAAAATTTAAACCACAATGAGATGCCACTTATTAGAATGCCTAAAAGAAAACAAAACTGACGATAACAAGTGCTCATGAGGACGGGGAGCAGGTGGAACTCTCACACATTGCCGGTGAAAACGCACAACAGTACAGTCACTTTGGAAAACAACTTAACAGTGTCTTATAAAGTTAAAAATGTACTTACCACATGACCCAGCAATTCCACTCCTAGCTATTTACCCAAGAGGAATGAAGATATATATATATATATATATACACAAAACCTGTACATAACTGTTTATAGCAACTTAATTTATAATCACTAAAAACTAGAAGTAGGGACCAGCCCCATGGCCTAGTGGTTAAGTTCGTACCTCCACTTCGGCGCCCAGGGTTTCACCAGTTCGCATCCTGGGAGTGGACATGGCTCCGCTCATCACGCCGTGTTGAGGCGGCGTCCCAAACAGCACAGCCAGAGGCACCCACAACTAGAATATACAACTATGTACCCTGGGGCTTTGGGGATAAGAAGAAGAAAAAAAAAAAAAGGAAAGAAGATTGGTAACAGATGTTAACTCAGGTGTCAATCTTTAAAAAAAAAAAAAAACTAGAAGTAACCAAAATATTCGTCAACTGGTGAATGGATAAACAAATTTTGTTACATCCATACAACGGAATATCACTCAACAATGAAAAGAAATAATTACTGATTCACGGAACAACATGGGGGAATCTCAAAAGCCTTATGCTAAGTCAAGAAACTCAGACACGAAAGGCTATATGCTGTACAGTTCCATTTACATGACATTTTTAAAAAGGCAAACCTACAGGATCAGAGTTTCCAGGGGCTAGCAGGAGGTAATTTTGGGGGGATAATTGGAATATTATATCTTGATTGGTTGGTGGTTACATGACCGCATATATAGCAAAACCCTTTGAACTGTAGATCTGAAGAGAACAAATTTTACTCTATGTAAACTATACCTCAACAAACCTGATTTATTTTTGAAAAGTATTATAGTTGACGTCTCCTATAAAAGCTTTGGAATGAAATCAATCTATAGATGAGTTAAGTTCACCTCTTAAGCAACAGCTATGCTTATGCGTTTCAACTGTTCCAGAGAACAGGAAAACATGAAGAGTTTCCCAGTGTTCCATAAGAGTAGCCCAAAACTGACAGCAGACCTTAACAAAGATAGCAATTAAAGAAAACTCCAGGATTGTGATTATAGATGTAAACATATCATATGAAATATTAGCAAGCCTATTTGAGCAATATTTTAAAATAATAATGCACTATAGCCAATAGAGTTTATTCAAAAATTTTAAAAATGTTTCAACATAAAGTAATCTATTAACATCTATTCTTGGGGCCGCCCCATGGCTGGGTGGTTAGGTTCGTGCGCTCCGCTTTGGCAGCCCAGGGTTTCACCACTTCAGATCCTGGGCGTGGACTCAGCAACGCTCATCAAGCCACGCTGAAGCAGCGTCCCACATAGCAGAACTAGAAGAATCTACAAGCAGAATATACACCTAGGTACTGGGGGGGCTTTGGGGAGAAAAAGAAGGAAAAAGAAAGATTGGTAACTGATGTTAGCTCAGGGCCAATTTTATTTTATTTATTTTTTTTTTTTTGAGGACGATTAACCCTGAGCTAACATCTGCTGCCAATCCTCCTCTTTTTGCTGAGGAAGACTGGCGCTGAGCTAACATCCGTGCCCATCTTCCTCTACTTTATACGTGGGATGCCTACCACAGCATGGCTTGCCAAGCGGTGCCATGTCCGCACCCGGGATCCGAACTGGCAAACCCCAGGCCGCCAAAGCAGAACGCTCGAACTTAACCACTGCACCACTGGGCAGGCCCAGGGCCAATTAAAAAAAAAAATCTACTCTTGATTTTTTTAAAAACCCTCAGTAAACAAAAAAGTAATAATGTAACCTCATATGCAACTAAAATATAACATTATGAAGAATTATGTGAAATTATCAGCTGAAATCCTTCTAAACAATGAAATACCAGAAGCAGAAATGAAATAAAAAGTCAGAAAAGTAGAAATAAAGTTATAATTTTTTACAGATTATATACTTGTCCAAAGAAAATAAACTCAAGGAAACCCTGTCATAGGCTACAACATAGATGAAGCTTGAGATCATGGTACTGAGCAAAATAAGCCAGTTACAAAAAGATAAATACTGCCTGATTCCACTTATATGAGGTATCTAAAGTAGTCAAAGTCACAGAAGGAGAAAGCACAACGTGGTTGCCTGGGGCCGGGGGCAAGGGGGAAGGTTTGAGGGGAATTCCTTCAACGGATACAGAGTTGCAGTTTTGGAAGATGAAAAAGTTCTAGAGATCCACTGTACAACAACGTGCGTTTAGTTAACATTGCTGTACTGTACATGTAAAACTGGCTAAGATAGTAAATTTTATGTTATGTTTCTTATTACTACAATCAAAAATACTATTGGCACTAAGTAGAATATTTGCCTATCTTTTAACAAAAATCTATGAGTAGAAGGCTACAAAAAAGTAGCAACCAGCTGGAAAATACAATGGAAAACAGGTGCTAATAGTAAATAAGAACAACAAAAAATACCTTGGATAAACCAAAACATGCAGAACCTATTAAAAATAAGTACAAAACTTTACTGAAAGACATAAATGAAAACTTGAATAAATGGTGAGAAATAGAATGATAAGGCTGATTGTTAGAAAGATGCAAATTCTTCTCAGATTAATCTGTAAATATAATGAAATTTCAATAACAATTCCAGCTGGATATTTTAAAATTCAAATTTAATTTTAAGCACATCCAGAATGTGAAGGTCTGAGAACAGTCTAGAACATTCTGAAAAAGTATTATAATCTGTGTGAAGGGCACAGTGTTTGTTATGCTAGATATTAGATAGTCAAACATATAAAACTAGAGTAATTACATCAGTGTAGCACTGCGGACTTTCATTTTCAGGAAAAACAAGAAATCTTTTTGGAACAGAACTGAAAGTTCAGAATCATACCTAAGTATATAACGTATTTAATATGCAATAAAGGTGACGTTTCAAAATAGAGAGGAAATGGTCTAAGGTCCACTATTCAATAAAGTGGAGCCAGGACAACTGCCTCATCATTTGGGAAAAAAAGTTAAATCTTAACTCCTTATGATATGTCCAAATATATTCCAAATGCATTAACTATTTAAATGTAAAAGGTAAATATTCAAATAGCCGTAGAGTAGAAAGGACTTTACATGGTTGACTTCTCATGCAGATCTATAAGGAAAGGTTGAAAATTAAAATACATACAGTTAAAACTTTAATGAGAAAAAAACTATAAATATCATTACAAGAGGCAAATGACAAAAGAAAAGACATTTGCAACATGTTTCTTTCACCAAAAGAAATACAAGTTCTTAGAAATTAATGAGACAAATAATTATCTAGAAATACAGCCCAAGAACAGAATGAGGAAATCATAATAGAATTCATAGAAATAGAAAATACAAACAAGAAGAAGTGAGGGGGCCGGCCCGGTGGCACAGCGGTTAAGTGCACACGTTCTGCTTCGGTGGCCCAGGGTTCGCCAGTTCGGATCCCAGGTGTGGACATTGCACCACTTGTCAAGCCATGCTGTGGTGGGTGCCCCACATATTAAGTAGAGGAAGATGGGCACGGATGTTAGCTCAGGGCCAGTCTTCCTCAGCAAAAAGAGGAGGTTGGCAGCAGATGTTAGCTCAGGGCTAATCTTCCTCAAAAAAAAGAAAAAGAAAAAGTGATCAACCTCACTAGTAATCAAATAAATTCAACTTGAAGTTGGAATTGCATAAAATTTTAAAGATATTGTCCCCCAGTGTTCATTTTTCTTACGCTGATGGTAAATATGAATTTATACAACTTTACTGGGAAAGAATTTGATAACACCCACCAAAACCTCAGAAATATTTATATCTTTTGACCCAGCAATTTCCCTGCAAGGAATTTATCTAGAAGAAAACATTGCAATTTGCAAGGATTTTCATTAGAGCACTGTTTGTAATTATGGAAACTTGCAAAGAGCTGAAAGATCTTATAATAGGAGATTGGTTTTAAAAGTTTATGAATGCACACTCGATTGTACAATTGCATCCTTTGCAGCCATTAAAACGATGCTGCAGAAGAATATTTAATACCATAGAAAGATATTCGAGCAGAAAAGCAGGTGTAGTGTGATCTCATTTGGTAAATTAACAAAAAATATCTATATAGAAAAAAGAGTGGAAGTATATGGGCCAACATATGAACAGTGATTTTTATTTTATTTTTATCTGTATTACCTAAATTTTCTAAAGTGAAAAATTTCGTTTAAAAATGACCCAGTTGGTTTTATATTGTTTATCCTGCCTGTGTCATTCTTATGTTGCAGAGTAACAGTGATAATAATCTTCACAGGTATGTGATTCTGTATGTCAAGATAAGTTATGTTCCTATCGTATTGTATTCTAACTTTTTGGTTAAATATCTGTCTCCAGTAGACCATAATGTTCTTCAGGGTAATTCATCTTCAATATGTAAAACAGTATCTGGCATATGCGATGAATAAATATTTAAATTGGAAAAAATGGAATTAAATTGGAATAAATTCAAAAATATTGAACTGATATTTCACCAAAACGAGACTGAAGTGACAAATAAACACATGTGAAGATGCTTAATTTCATTGGTTATTTAAAGAAATACAAATTAAAACCACAATGATATACTACTTCTAACCTATTAAAATGGCTGAAAAAAATTTTTTAATGACAATACAAAGTGCTGATGAGCAATGAACCCCCATATATTGCTGGCGGGAAGGCAAAATAGGAAGATACTGTGGAAAACTTTGGCAGTTTCTTATAAAGTTAAATATACAATTGTCATAAGACTCAGCAATCCTAGATATTTACTCCAGAGATATGAAAATACGTGTCCACACAAAGACTTGTATACAAATGTTTACAGCAATTTTATCCATAATTGACCCAAACTAGAGACTACCTAGATGTCCATTCATCTGGTGAGTGGATAAAACAATTGTACTATATCCCACACAAATGGGACACCACTGAGCAATGAAAAGTAATTAATTATGGATGCATGCAACAACACAGCTGAATCTTAAAAGGATTACGTTAAATGAAAGAAGCCAGAGACAAATGACTACGTCACATATGGCTCCATTTAGATATCATATTGGAAAAGGAAAAATCGTAGTATCAGAAATTAGATCAGTGATTGGCAGGGACTGGGGGTAGTGAGAAAGGTTTCATTACAAGAAGGCACAAGAGAACTTTCAGGGATGATGAAATATTCTACAAACAGCGCTCAGGGTGTTTGCCAGGGTCAATGCTCAGAGAAGTCTCCTGACTCTCGTCCTTTTTGCCAGTCCGGGATGCTTGCCTTCAACGGTTACAGATACCGACTCTCTACCGGGCCCCTGCCCAGCTCTGTAATAGGGAAGAAGAAAGAGGTAGAGTGTGTGCCCTCAAAGGATTTATAGCTTATCTTACAGTAAGGAGTGCGCTTCAAAATGACGATGCCAAAGTCAGGAAGATCCAGAATTATCTGGAAACATTCAAATGAGTTTTCTTCCTTAGGTGTAGCGGGTATACAGAGCTCAAAAACAAACTGATTAAATTAAGCATGGCAGTTTAAGAATGAGTTCTATTAGCCTTCCTCTCTTTTCGCTAATATTTTGCTTAATTACTTAGATGTTGAGGTCTTTCAAGACCCTAGATTTAAAGTCTATTTAATATTCTATTAAGGAAATCCATGTAATGATATAAGCAGGTAGAAATATTTGTTAAGGTAAAATTGGATATTATTTATTCTTTCCCTCCTAATAAAACCAGAAATAACTTACTAGGTTTCTGAAGAAGATAATTTTTTAAAACAAAAATAAAAAATTTTGAAAGCAACTAAAACCAGGTAGTGAGTAATGGTGTTTTCCAAGTAAATACTACCATAAAAATTTGAAATTAGTCTTTAAGAACAAAAATTCAAAACAATATGCAAGATATTTGGACAACACGAATAGCAAGTAACGTGTTTTTTTAAAGACAGCATCAAAAATGTTGACCTACAACCAAAAGCTGGGGTTCAGGTTTACCCCTGAATACAAGTCTCATCAAGGATGATCTACTTCCAACCTCTCTTAGGGCTCTGCATCTAGGACAGAACAATGCGAGTGAGCGGTTGAAATGCCTGCCGTCACGTTGTGAGAGCTGAGCTTTTTCCGAACATCTTCAGTTAAAAGTCGCTCAGTTGGTGTTATTTACTGTGGTCAGGCGATCCAGTAGCGGGGTCTCTCACCTCAGGGCCCCCGGGCGTAAATTAGAGAGAAGGCGCAAGTGAACTGAGTTTGGTGGTCGTTTGAGACCCTGATGGACATTTGTTTACCTCACAAAAGCCTCCCTACAATTGGGCTCAATTTGTCACAACTGACAGTTTCTGTTCTAAAGAGGCCCAGGTTTGGAGTGGCACAGATGTTATAGTTTTTCTCTTTCCTCGGTTTGGACCACAGGGACAAAATCCACCTGGCAGAGTCAATAATTCCAAGCAATCTGCACAACCCCCAACAAGCACCTTTTTTAATCTCTTTTTTCCTATTTCTCTGATATTGTCCTGATCAGTTTCCTTAGCATGAGAGCCCCCCAGCCATTGCCAGACCCAACCAGCGGAGACCTGCAGGGGCGCGATCACGTCATGAACCATTAGAAGGACTCTGAAGGATAGAAGCTGAGAGAACATCCCCCCAGAAGTCTCTGAGCTTCTGGAAGGCAGAGCCCAGCCTTATCCATTGTATCTCTCTACAGGGTCCAACCTGGTTGATAGCACACTAGTCCCTCCATAAATGTTACATGGAATTGACAGAGGAGCTTGACATGGTGCCTTAAATGCCAATGAACCCATTTAACTCAAGTCTCCCTTACACTGGTTTCAAAGAAAGCCAATTTGTAATCAGACATCTACAGCAGGGCCATAAGAAGGTACAATGGCAACTGATTCTTATGGCAAAAGTCATCGAACTCCTGTGTTTTCTGTTTGTTCCCAGAAAAGTGACCAAGGAAAACAAAAATTGTTGTGTAGGCACCTTGCAGTGAATACAGTTTCCATATAATTGTCTTAAGAGTAATTGAACCTGTCCTTTAACAACTCACAAATTATCTCCTGACAACTTGAAATAATAGACCTTTTTGTTAAAAGGAGAAAGCTTGTGGAGACCAAAGGTTAAACAGGTCTTTTCATCATGATAAATCACTGGTTAATGAGGTCACTATTGTTGGGTATTATGACCATTCCCTTTAATGCCATTACCTCCCGGTTGTAAAGCTGACACTACTAATGGTCTGCATTCTTTGAACTTTTCCACGATATTGACTGGCTTCTCTGAGCAGATGTCCCTCGGATGTGATTGCAAGAGGGACTGCAATTCTTAGCCATGGAAAGAGCTCCAGGCAAGCTTACGGAATCTGGGACGGTCTAGGCACTTGCAGAGCTGTAAGAGGGAGCAGAAAAAACAAGAACTCAAGCTTTAATCCTGTGACAATAACATCAATTTGCCGCAAGTACCCGAGGTGATATAATGTGGCAACTAGCACCAGAGAGCGTAATGAAGGTCACTAACTAGAAATAAGGTGTTAAGTGCAATCAACGTTTGGATTGCTCCTTACACATTACAATAGCATACATCATCTCTCTTGATCCTCACACAAACTGTAAGTTCCACATTTTATTACCCCTTTTAGACGGGGAGACTGAGAACTCGTGGAGAAACCATTTTCCTAGGTCCCGCAGATATTAGACGATGAGGACACGCTGACTCCAAACCTCATGCCCTCTCCTACAGCCATTGCCTCCGGGAGAAGAAATTAGCCCCTTGCATATCAGACTCTGGAGTAAGTATTAACAGCCACTTCAGACGTTTCCTTTAGAAATGACAATTCCACAATAGAGTAGTTCTTCATTTGTACTTGGTGACTGCACAGAAATAGAACCATATATTTTCACAATAGGAAGATTTTAGACATCAGTTACATACGGAACAGAGGCCCAGAGGCGGCAACTTCGCAACACTGGAAGCCAGATAATGAACGAAGATATCATCAGCATCCTGTTGGCAACAGCATTCCGGGGCAGAGTGGCTTACAGGGCACAGCTGCAATTTCTGAATCACAACATCCTTTCCTTTATTTTTGTTGTGTTGTTTTGTTTTTATTTGGTTTACCTGAATCAAAGACCAAAATCGAATAGCCCAGATATATTGCTAATAGGAAATCAAATATGCACAGTGCCTTCCAAATACATGCGATTAGGATTTTGTCGGCGGGACATCAGGCGCTTGGGCGTGAATTAACCAGCCCATTCGACGTCTACTGCCCACTGCCTTGTGAAAGAAGACGATGGTGGAGCCGTGCCAGGGCCGGTACTCGAGAGCTTGGAGAATCGCAGTAACTATGAGTTGAATTAAACTGAAAAACCTGTGTATGAATTTATACCATCCTTGTTTCACAAAAATTTGAAGCATTGAAACAATTGAAATGGTTTACTTTTCAACCATTCATCGGGGAATGAATAGAATCAGCAATGTTCGCCAATTGTTTCCCTCATAGTCAGTAATCACTGGGCAGCTTAAGCCGGTCTCTACTCCTTCGATCTTGAGACCCGGCGACACAGTCTGGGCTCATGTCACCGTTGAGCAGACACTGCTGAGACTCACGAAGGATTAAAAAGTGATTAAAAAAAAAAAAAAGGTGGGGGGCGTGCAGAGAAGAGTCTGTATCCAGCATACTGGGGGCTCATTAAGGGCGGGGACTATTTTATTCACATTTGTACCTGGCGTTCCTGCAAAGAGGAAAGAGGTTTCCATTCTTGGAAAAAGAGTCAGAATCTTCTCTTTTGCACAACAAAGGATAGAACGTGGTATTGAAACATTACGTTAATCTCCCAAGCGCTTTGTCTCTCACCACCAAAGACAGTGAAATAGGGGGACAACTCTGGATGTCTGGAATCTCATATCAAAGCCCTAATAATCAGCTGGTTGTCCCTTTTTTGAGAACACAACCCTGGATCCACAGGGGGGATTAGGCAAATGTTAATTAGTAGGGCTTAATTTCCAAACCAAAGCTCAGACCAGACCTATTCAACCTTCACATGAAATCTGAAAAAAATCAGGAACACTTCAGGATGTTTGAAATATAGGGATGTTTAGTCCTGTACTGGCTAAATTTCATTTTTTACAACATGCAGGTTATCATAGAGAGTCTGAATTGGAGATTAAACCTATTTTCTCACTTTTAGGATTTATCAATCATCAAGTTAACTTAAATAATTGATTCCAAGAATCTGGGGACAGGTCAGTAGACAGAAACATAATGAGAGGATGACAATTTAGATTTCACTTGAACTCACAACAATCTTGTATTGTGTTAGCTTTGGCTGTATTTGTGTTAGTTTCCCCATTTTAGATGAGGAAACTGAGGTTCTGAGAGGTGAAATGAGAGGCTAGCATATAAAACTGCTAGGGAAAGACTTTCGCCTCTCTGCTTCTATGATCCTGGGACTTTTCTTCTTGACAGCTCAGTATAGTGGTCACCAGTATAGGGGTTACAAATGTCTGTAGTGCTTTAAAATACTTCAGTGTAACCATGTGAGAGTATGGATGGGCTTCAACTGTTAACTCTAGGAGTAGTCTGCTCACATGTTGTCAAGAACACACTATCCAGGACCGGTCAGCTGATGCTATTTCAGAAAAGATACTCTCCAGAGAAGGCCAAGTCATTCTTGATCAATAACTCACTCATTGTAAATTGGTATACTGGGTGTCAAAAAGGGGATGTTATTAGTGAAACTAGTAGCCTGTTAAATAGTATAAATGTCAGAAAATGGGCTCTCATTGCTGAAGTGAGAGGCATTCAAGATATAGGGATGGGCTAAAGTAGTTAGGGTCCCTCCCCATCCTCGTATGAACAAGGTATAAGAATCCACCGAGGCCTATATTTTGAAGCCTTTAGCAAAGGGGAAGAGGTCCAAAGACCCTGAGAAACTTGCCTTCGAGAAGGGGTAGAAGACAGCACGCAATCCATCAGGCCCTCGCAGACTCACCACTGTGGTCATTTAGTGCCTATCTCTGGCTTTAATTTTGCCCCAGTCTGCAGGATAAATTCTGACCTTCAAATTCTGAATCAAAGGGAGCTTAGTCTAAAGTTTGGGGTTTGAGCATCATCTCTGTTCCTGCTTGTCTGGGCTTGGGCTGACCTTGGGCTGCTGAGGTTTTGATAACTTGGCTTCTGTCTTCTTCCCTGGAGCTTGGTAACTGGACCAGCAACTTGGCTGCCTGGATGAGGATCCTCCTCAACAGTCAGACCAAACCTGGGGTTTGAGTTCTGCTCTTGAAACACAGCCCAGCAGCTGGGGTCTGGCCAGGAGAGTATAATCTCCGTAAGTTTGCCCAAGACAGTCCCAGTTTATGCCTATTGACCCAGTGTAATTATTACACTCTTAAAGGGCCCTGGCTCAAAGAGGAAATTACCTGGTCACTCTACCTATGAAAGAAGAGAGCATTCTCTTCTTCAGCATCACATTCTCAGTGTTTAGCACCGGGCTTGGCAGGGAGATGGGGTTCAAGGTATATTTGCTGAAGGAACGAATGAATAAAAGAAGGAATATGTCACAATGTGTTACCTGGGGCCAGTCTTCCCTGATAGTACTACTGCTGATCTGACTTGCAAACACTACTTGCCTTGCCTTTCAAATACATCATTACATTGTCTACAGCCATTTAAATTAGGCCAACTTGAAGAGTCTTCTACTGACCAAAGCTGGGACAATCTGAATATCAACGAGAATAATAACATCAAGGGGTGAACACATTAAATATGGTTACATTCATAACTCAAGGTGATAATCAAAAGACTCCAAAATGAAACTTCATTTGTGATCTTTGGAAAGTCCTAGAGAACGAATTCACTATTTTAAGAACTGGACAAATAAAGGACAAAAATTAAGCATTGATCCTGCCTTCCTCTTGGAACTGATTGGCCCTCACCCTAAGTCATTAGCTGCTGAGGGGACATTTGTCTTTGTAAAAGCACACCAGCTAATAAATGAAGACTGAGTGATATATTTAGAATATCAGTATTTTGCAACCCCAAAGGAAATCGTGAGTCTAGCTCAGTGGTTCTCAAATGGAGCGATCTTGCCCCTCAGGGGACGTTTGGCAAGGTCTGAAGACAATTTTGGTTGTCACACTTGGGGAAGGGGTGCTTATAGCAATGAGAGAGTAGAGGCCAGGGATGCAGCTACACATATGACAATGCACAGGACAGTCCCCACCACAGAGAGTCACCTGACTCAACATTTCAATAGCGCTGAGGATGAGAAGCCTTGATGTAGGGATGACCATTGACAGTTAGAACCACCACAAGACAAAGACACGCAGACACCATGTGCCTCCTGATGGAAGTACACGGCACCTCCTGCGGAGCAGTCATGCCAGAAAATCAATCCCCAGTCTGACCACGCCTCTAGCTCTGTGGCTCCCATGCTCTAGTGTGCATTCAAATCACCAGATGGGCTTGCTACAACACAGATTGCTGGGACCCTCAACCAAAGTCTCTGATTCAAAGGTCTGGATGGGGCCCAAGAATTTGCATTTATAACAAGTTCCTAGGCGTTGATGCTACTGGCCCACACTTCAAGATATACATGCCAATTCACAAGAAATACACAGGGCAGAGGGATATGTTAATTCATTATAGTACTCATCCATTATACTCTTTATTATACTATTGGAGTTCATTATGCCAGTTTCTCTATATTTGTATATGTTTGAAATTGTCCATAATCAAAAAATGAAAAAAGTTATCTCTAGAAGAAAATTTAATAAAGTGGAAGCAGTTTATATCATTAAGAAAAAAAAAGTATGCGTTGGAAAAAAACAAAGGGAAGAAGTCCAGAATGTTAACTTTCAGCATCTCTGAATGGAAGAATTATGGCAATTTCTAAAAACTTCTTTTTGCTTTTCCATATCTTTTAACATTAACAATGCCCTTTTTTCATTTTAAGAAAGTTATAAAATTGCTCTGTGTTCAGCCTGGTGAACTGTACTTCGAAGTGTCTATATCTGCATCCGTCCTCTTAGTGTCTTACTTTGCCTAGTGGAGGGTCTTTTCCCAGACACGGTTCTTTGCAGGCCATGGCAACCTGCTGTTGGGTAGTCCTATGCCATATCCATGAAATGACACCACATGACTATCACACAGGCACAAGGGAGCTCTAAGACAGTGCCACCGGGGTGGAAACGAGTGTTAAGTTAATTAAACGAGCAGGCCATTAGCCTGAGGTGGCTCTAATGCCATGGTGAACTGACTATGTAAGCAAACCAAAACCCAAGCCTGTAAAGGCCTCAAGGTTATGAAACTGAAACCTAAGGACAACCAATCAGAAAATCCAACTAGACTTTAAGCTGAGCCAATCAAATAATTTCCTCACCTTGCTTCCGCCTCTTCTCTGTGAAAGGCTTTCCCCCAGCTCCTGTTGGTGAAGCCGTCCTAACCACTTCAAGTTTGTCACTGCCTGATTCAAATGGACTTTTGCTCAAATAAACTCTGGAATTTTTTAATATGCCTCAGTTTACCTTTCAACAGGAGGGAAAGACCACATCCCTCCTGATACGTATAAGAAGTCAGGAAGCTGACTTTTTTGTGCAATCTTAAATGCACAATTTTCTACATTTTAATATCTCCTAAATAGGCGAAGTCCAAATTAATAATACACTAAAATATAAATGGCAGGAATTTGTGTTTCTTGGTGGCACGTGAAATAATGTGTGTATAGTAATTGAGGGCATCGTGGATTGGATAAAAATCTCACAGTGAAAGTCAATGACAGGATATTCGAAATTGATAAACAAACAAACAAAAAAGCCTTGTATTGACCAGATCTGCCCATCTCAAAGGAATGTCTCTTCCGACCCCAACCGTCCAAAGAAATATTTTCTGGGAGGCAGAATTGTGTTTTTTCAATCTGAACATGAGCGTGTGTATTTAAAATTCCCCGAGAGCACCTGGTTCCTAGCAAAACTGCAGGGAAACAGAACCCACTTTAGTCAGACAGCCCTGGCTCCCATTCCATTTGTGGTACCTCCTACGCCCTTTCCTTTTTGAAGCCTCACTTGCCTGATCTGTGAAAGGTAGATGACATTTCCTTCCTGCAGTTGTCGTGGGATTAAATGAGGGGAAGCACCGCATGGAGGAGACGCTCAAGGAAAGTTACCTCGCTCTTTATACAGAGGACACATAGCTCCAAAAAACCTTACGCAATCTGCAAAATGCGCCCATCAGGTGAGGAACTGGTGACCTGAGCAAAGTCACACAGCTGGCGAAGGAGACAGAGCTGGGGTTGCCAAATAGGCTAGTGTCCCATTCTCTATATAACAGCCGACTCCATCCAAATCCTCATCGCAGGCCCCAAGTCCTGTACTTTGGTTCTTGAAGAGCCACGACTCATTAAAAAAATGAAGCTCAGAATAAACAAATCCCAAGAATGACATGAAAATGGCTAGGCTACTTATAAGACATTGATTGATTCTAGTGAACATCTGTGTGAGTTACTGTGTCAAAAACGCAGGGGTCATAATTAGCTCGGATATGATCCACTGCCTGTGACCCTCTCCCCCTGACATCCTCTGGGGGCCACCAGTTCTAGCCTGACACAGCTGCTCTGCCACCCCAGTTTGCAGCTATATTGACACAGCCATTTTCATGGTAGGCCTGTTGTAAATTTGTTGTTACATGGTGCGTCTGCCCCAAATTGCATGGTGTACGTAAATTTTTGTGTGTGTGGTGGGGCTGGCACGGGGGTTGGGGGGGTACCGGGGCTGAATGGAGCGTGTGATGGGGCAACCCGCAGGAGACCTAACCCTGATAAATTGTTTACTTGTTAGCAGTGGGGCTCAAGAGTGGGCTGGGGGCTGCGGGCTCAGCAGGACAGACGTAGAAGGTGGACCCACGCCAATTACCAGCCATTGTGGTGTCCCACCCCATGATTGACACCAATGTCTCCCCTCTCACCATGGGTCCTTTTACTATCCTGGACCCAACACAAGCCCCCCTGTGCTAATACCATGGTGTCTTCAATTTCCTCTGCTGCCAGCAAAAATTAACCTAGGCCTCCGGCCTGTAGGAGACCTAAGCCCTTTATTTTATTAAGCATTTTCCCCCAGTTTTTCAAGGATGAGTTAAAAAATAGAGGTTGCTAAGGCCAGTTGGGCAACAAAGGCAGCAAAGGGACAAACATTATCTTTGGATGACTGACTTCAAAGTTAATGATCTTCCCCACTGAATCGTGCCCTCCGCTCCTCAATGAGGTCTTTGCCATCAGATAAAGAAGCGCCTCTTTAATCCACTAACACTTCTTTGTCCCTTTGTGGCAAAATGATCATTTCATCAGTTTCGGGTACACTCTGCCCGGAGAGTTTTTTAGCCTGAGTGATTCAGAGGAGGAGAGACAGAGAAGGGTATTTCTCTACTTCATTTTTTCTCAAGTGACGGCTGAATAACTATGCAAAAAAATTAAGGCATAATGACCCAGCAACAGTGACAAAACCTAATTAGTCACGGAGGCCACTGGGTAATGAGCCGCAAAACCCAGCTCTTGAGTGTGTAATAACTGTATTTTTCTCCATTTCTTCCCCTTTAGTCACAGCCTTGTGTGGCATTTTTAACAAACTAAAATGGCACCAGATGCAACAGGGTTCAGACATTTTAACTTGAATTAAGAAACCATATGTTCCGATAAGTCATGGTCTCTTCTTTCCCACAGACCGGGTCCTCCATCTGTGAGGTAACACCCCGGTGGCTAGGGAACGATGGCCATCGGGATGGTCACCCCATGAAGATGACTGGGTGTTGAGGCTGGGAGTGGGGCCCCCAGGACCCTCCCTCCACAGAGGTTCCGGCTCCTGCAGGCGGCCTGGATGGTCCAGATGTGGGGCCCCGATACACTCCGTGAGCACGGTAAGACTGAGAAGCTTAAGAAGGAAGAATAGGGGGAGGGGGCAGAGGTGGGAAGGACTCTGTGTCCAATAATGGAGTCTGGAATTCTGAGAATTGCCTTTAACCATTTATGACAAAGTTCTCCACTTTCAAGCAGTTTAATATACTCGTTAGCCAAGTCTGAGACTCACGAAAGCCTTGGGGTGCAGGATGGCCCTTATCACCTCCATCTTTTTGAGATGAAGCAACCGTGGATCACGGAGGTTAGGAAATTACCCAGGGTCACAGTTAGAAATGTAGGAATCAAGATTTGAAGCCACATCTGTGATCGTTATCTCGGTGTTTCCTATGTCTGTTATTATTATTAATATTCACAATAACTTCCTCTTAGAATTGGAAAATTTTTGAAGGGTGGAAAGTTTACATAACATAGTTGGAGCAATATCTCTCTTCAACCCTCAGATGCAAAGTCAGTGGAGTTAAAGGTCATTAATACATAATCTTTATTTTGAGCAGGGCATTGTCCGGGGTGTGCCCCTGGCCCCACTCTGAGTTTGATGTGGGAGACACTGCCCCACAGTGTTAAATTTAGTTTCTCCCCTACTTGCGTGAATGTCGTCTTACTTCTGGCCGTCACCAACTTTGGGGCTGTGTATGGGCTTAGAAATAGCAGGCAGTATGATCTTTGTCCTCTGAGCGACAAGAAGGCTGACTTCTCTTTTGTCCCTCTCCATACCCAGCAGACCAAGCAAAAGGCTCCCCAAAATGAATCCAGCTCCCCCTAGAGACCAATAAGGACCTCATTTCCTCCTGAGCCTCTGGCCATGGAATCACAGAAGGGAATCGTGAATGAGGGATCCATTGTGGAATATGAAGCACAGAATTAATCAGAAAACACAGACACAGTTTTGGACAAAGACGCTGCCTCCTTGGGAAAATTTTTAAATAGCATGCATTAAAAAAATAAAAAATTCAGCAGCAATTCTCTCCCTATTACAGGAACAACACAGGGAATGAAAACACAAGCTAAAACGAAAAACAGGACTGGCTACACAATTTGGGGGTTTATATAATATAATTTATATTTTTAATTCGTCATATCATTCTGACACAGCAAAGGCCTGGTGTCTGGGACTGAGTGATGTGACAGTCCTTTGTCTCTTTAATCCAGGACGAGCTGCATAATTTGCTGACCCCAGCACAGAATGAGAATGTGGAGTACCCTGTTCAAAAATTATTAAGAATTTCAAGAGGGCTACGGCAGAGCATTAAACCAAGGGCAGGCCCTTCTGAGTCTGGGATCCTGTGTGGCTGCACAGCTCACACACCATGGAGCCAGCCCCGCGAAGAAAGCTAATGCTTCAGCATCCATGTAGTAACAGCCCACAAGAGACAACTGTGAACAGCTCAGCCAAGGAGCCACCTAGCATAATTCCAACTTCTCACTCATTACTCTTCAAAGTTCACTCTTTCTCCTCTAAACTTTGGACTTCAGAAAGTCTGCTTTAGCATTGCAGAAGTACTGTATCTAAAATGGGCAGTTTCTCCAGGCAGACAAAGCCATTTCTTCTTGACTCTTCTCCAAACTTTCATCTATTCTAGTCCTGGCAAGCTTGGCTGCGCTGTTCATTGGGCCTTTTCCTGTGCTCGAGTCAAGTCATTATCCTCTTTTTATATACTGCACTTCGTGCCCTTGTGAACCTGTTGAAAATAGTGAAAGAGAGTTGAAAAGTACCACTGGCTCCTAAAAATAGTGCTGACTAGGAGGCAGAAAGGGGGAACTCCGGTTTTATTCAGTACTAAAGATAACACCACCAGAATGATAGACTCCTTCGAATTGTTTGTCCCCACTGGCCATTGTCCCGTGGGCACTGAATGAGCCTCTTAGCAGCTCTTGAGGGCCTGTCACAGGTAGGCACCCAACAGAGATAATTCCCAGCCTATGCTTGACTGCCCCTTTATAGACACTCACTCATGCTTCTGAAAGGCCTCAGACACTGTTGAATAAACTCCTACTCGCTTCCATAAACTTTTTCTCCCACTGAATTTTCCGGGGATGTGAGCAGCTTCCCAGCCTCGCCAGAGGATGCTTCTGAATGCACTCCTGTTCTGAATCAAAGCTTGACAGACAAGCCTCTTTCCAAAACAAGAGAAAAAACAGGGCCCACGGTCCCCAGGAGGAATCTCTGCACTTTCTTCCGCAGGTGAAGGCGGACTCAGAGGCCCTGGCCTTCCTCCTGCTCTTCTTGTGGGTTTATTGATCTGGGGTGCAGGAGACTTTTTTATCCTGTGAAGGAAAAAGGCCTCTGTTTGCTGCCTGAGCCCTGTCTCTTTTGGTTTTGTAAAAGAAGGGCGTCCCTACAGGGCAAAGAGACTCCAGGGACGTGATTGTCTTCAGAACGTCCTAGAAGAGCATGGGCGTTAGAGCTGCACCAAGCTGGAGTTGAATCTAAGCTCTTCTGCTTGCTAACTCACGGGGGTTTGGGCGAGTGCCCTGCATCTCTGAGCCACAGTCTTCTCGCCTATAAAATAGGGCTAACGATACCCGACCTCACAGGCTCTTTTCTTCCAAAGGTTGGAATAGACCACGTATGTAAAGCATTTAGCATGGGGCCCAGTAGGAAACAGAGTTCAATAAAAGGTAGATTTTATTACTATACTATTACTCTGTTTTTCTTATGTTATTCTTGTGATTTATCAGACTTTAGGAGCCCTGTCAGGCCAGTGCTTGGCTTCTGAAGGACATTTACCCGCCTGCCATTCAGATCTTTCTAAACCAGCTTCTCAGAAAAGGAGATACTATTTCCTCCTTAATACTTATAACCCAACTCCTTAAAATGTTTAGGTAGACACGTTTTGTTATATTTCCTCATCCAAATAATGCGAGTGAAAATCCCCAGACCTCAAAGGACTGTGTTAAGGTCATCAAGGCAAGAGAATGCTTAGGAGGGAAATTATACGAAAGTTTTTTTTATTGTTCTCTTTATTCTGTACTTCTTGCTCACCTTTTATTTCATTGTATGAAATAAACAAAGTGAACGCTTTGCCCTCCTCTTCCAGAAACATCAGGAGGTCCTTTCAGCAACAAAAACGAATCAAAAAGTAGGGGCAGCCCTATCCACCCAGGATTTTCACTGGCCCATCATTGATACAATACACAAACTTCAAGGAGACCCATCTCTGAGGTCTCAGTTTTGAAACATCAGGCATGAGCCATACTTCCTTGGTGAAACCACAAGCGATTTGATCAACACGCTGACTGGCATATGGATCTTCAAAAATCAGTGGGCTGGGCTGGCCCCGTGGCCGAGTGGTTAAATTCGTGCGCTTGGCTGCAGGCGGCCCAGTGTTTCGTTGGTTCGAATCCTGGGCACGGACATGGCACTGCTCATCAAACCACGCTGAGGCAGCATCCCACGTGCCACAACTAGAAGGACCCACAACGAAGAATGTACAACTATGTACTGGGGGGCTTTGGGGAGAAAAAAGGAAAAAAATAAATAAATAAAATCTTTAAAAAAAAAAAATCAGTAGGCTGGAGGTTAGAGAGGAGGCTGCCCCACTGAGCACATTAACATTGTTTCTCTGAACAGGAATAAATGCATTTGTGTACCATTCCAGGTGTTCCCCCTTTAGGATTAGCACAAGGCTCCTTGAGGCAAAGTTCTAGGAAAAGCTGTTCAAGAGAAATTCTGGCCCATTCTAACCCACTGTAAAGAATCCATTCCTCTGAAGCATCTTTCCTCCCAGCTTCATAAAGGACTGCTTTTCAGCAATTCACTTATTCATGCAGCAACTCTTTATTGAACATCTACTCTGTGCCTGGTCCCATGCTCTGTGTGGGGATAGAGAAGTGAGTCAGGAACAGATCCCCATGGCCAAGAATTCACTGTCTGGGTGGGATAACGAGACTATATATAAAGAACTCTAAGACAAAGTTTTTTAAAAAATCCACTTTGCCACAAAAGAGGTACAGATAAAATACTGTGAGAGTCCGAAAGAGAGATTAGTTCAGTTTGGAAGAGTGGGGAGGGGAGAGGAGAGGATCAGGAAAATCCTCTTGACTTGTGCCTTAAAAGATAGACTTGGATTGGTCCTCATGCAGATTGGCAGGGGGAGGAAACGAGCTTCCAGAGAGAGAAACAGTCAAAGCTCAGAAGTGTGGGATCGAGGGGCACGTTCAAGAATGGGAGTCTTAGCATGTGTCCATCCAATTGTCAAAGAGGCATGAACTCTGAGAGTTAGGGACCTTTCTTACCCACAGCCTTCGCAGTTAGCGGGCTCGTTTGGAGCCATCTTCCTGCCCTTGGTTAGATTCCGCAAATGCTTCCCTGTTTCCAAAGGACATAGAGCTCCACCAGGAGTTCTGGGAAGTCAACCCAGCATGAGACTTGGTCCCTGCCCTCCCGGGGCTCGAGCCCTGCTTCTCAGTCTTCTCCTCTCCCAACACATAGTGTCAACATCCCCCTCACTATATTGAAATCATCTCTAGATATTATCACACGTGATAGAACCTACCTACACATATAATTTCACAAAAAGCAATGTGATGCCCCATCAGTAATATAAGAGAAATAAAAGGAAAAGAGTTTGTAGTAAAACAGCATGTAT
This sequence comes from Equus quagga, assembly GCF_021613505.1. Classification (NCBI taxonomy): domain Eukaryota; kingdom Metazoa; phylum Chordata; class Mammalia; order Perissodactyla; family Equidae; genus Equus; species Equus quagga. The sequence continues at coordinate 10,435,258 of NC_060280.1, forward strand.
TTCAATATGTAAATGCTTGAGGAAGCTTACACTAGTAGTTATGAGAGGTCAGAAGTTTTCATCTCCGTATAGAATCATTGTAAATGCAATAGCTATAAAGCTGACTGACAACTGTATTTTGTTGGAGATTCAAATACCACAAGTAGTGTTGCCATCAGTGGATGTAATTTTCTGAAGTGGTGAAAAACTCTTGGGCAAAGGCAAGTAAACAAAGTATAATTGTGCTTTTTTATTTTTTAACAACAGTCATTGTATCCCTGGACAATTCTTTGTATGTTAAAACTGTGCAAAGATTACTTGGTGTCTGTACGTAATACAAAGTTAGGTTTGAGACCTAACTTTAGATAATTACAAACAAGTTTTTAACCTTGGATGTCTAGTGGAACATCACAAAGCATTGTGGGTTGTGGGATGATTCCCTGCACAGTAAGTGACAACGGTCCTCCCCAATCAATGTGATAACCAGTCCCCACACATAAATTTACAAAATGCCTCCTAGGAGCCATGCCACCCCCATTGAGAACCACTGGCTTGGAGTCTAGCTCAGAGGGAAAGTTTACACGCCAAAGGGCAATCAGTATTATGAGGAATCATCCATTAAATGTCAAATCAGTTGTTCAGAATAGGCATTAAGTACTATTCAAAGGAAGGCAAGTAAACAATGGTTTTAAGTCACCAGGAAATGCTTCATAATTAAGCATGGTGTAAGAAAGCATATAGACTTTGAAGTCAGACAGGCCCTGGGTTCAGAATCCCAACTTTGACACTTACTCCCTATGTGAATTTGGGTAAGCAATTTAACTTTTCCAAGCCTCCTTTGCCCACCTGTAGCATGGGAGAAATGATACCTATTTTGAAAGATAAGTAAAGTGGATTAAACGAATTTTTTTTTTAAAGATTGGCACCTGCGCTAACATCTGTCGCCAATCTTTTTCTTTTTCTCCTCCTCCTCTCCTCCTCCTTCTTCTTCTCCCCAAAGCCCCCTGGTACATAGTTGTATATTCTAGTTGTGAGTGCCTCTGGTTGTGCTATATGGGACGCTGCCTCAACATAACCTGATGAGCAGTGCCATGTCCGCACCCAGGATCCGAACCAGTGAAACCCTGGGTCGCCAAAGTGGAGCAAGTGAACTTAACCACTCGGCCACGGGGCCGGCCCCTAAATGGCATTATATATGTAAAGTATCTTGGAGAATACCTGGTTCATGGTAGACACTCAGCAAATAGTAGCTGTCATTGATATAAAGAAAGAGCAACTTCATTTGGCCTTTGAAGGATGGCAGGAGGGAAGGCAAAGTGGGCACAGAACAAGCAAAGGCCTGGAGGCAGGAACGTCTATGGTGGGTTTGGGGGCAAAGTAAATAGTTCAGTCAGAGTGGCAAAGAGGGTGAGCGTGGGAGGCGTGATTGACAAGTGGGCACATTTAAGAATGTGAAGCCCTGAATGCTTGATAAGGAGGTTGGCACTGATTCTGGTTGGCTAAGGGAGTCAGTGAATGTGGAGCAGTCCTAATGACACCCAGGGCAGAGCCAACTGCAGACAAGTTCAGCAAGAGCTCCAGCCCCTGCTGCTCTAAACAGCCATGTTCTGTACCACATGCTTCTCACACTGCTCTACACCTCAGCTGATGTGAACTGGGGTGGCCTTGGACTTAAGAGAAGCCTGTCCAGTGACCTATGATTTATGCTTAAAAAGCCTGCTTGAAAAATTGAGCTAGGCCAATTAGATTCTTCTTTTGGGAATGCGTAAAGAATAAGACAATAGCTGCTAGAGCTGAGCAGAAAGAGCTCAAGGCAGACCTGGGACTTTGGTATCCACTTGGGACCAGGGGCGCACTGAAGCTAGGAGGAAGCCAGCTGCTAGAAAGCTAGGAGACTGGATCAGACATGGACAGAAGCAGCAGCAGCATTATGAGAAACCATGTGGCCCAGCAGAGAGAGGCCAAGAGAGTAGTTACCTTCAGTACAGGTGGTTTTCTGGTTCTAGAGTCAGTTTATGTGCATCCTTACAAAAATTTCCCTTCGCTGAAGGTTAGTTGAGTGGATTTATTATTCTAGTTGCCCAAACTGCTCTAAGCACAGCAGTGTTTATCTCTTCTGGAGGTTCCTGGATAAAGTGATTCCAATATATTAAAATTCTTATGCATATTAATATCTCAACTTTGCATGTAGCCTAGTCATGGAAGGGATATACCAAGTTACAATCTATGACACTATAAGAAAGACAAAGAATGGATTCTGATTGATGATGGTGATAATAAGCCTTATGCTTAATGTCCTTCCAATAAAATTTCTACTAAAATTATCAAAGGTAATTTCTCCATATCAACCATTATAGAGAAAAATCCATTTTATCACTGGAAACTAGGGAACAGTGCCACTGACATGCCAGCAATTTTCAGGAATTTCTGCAGATTATGGCACAAGCAGTACCATATTTCTGGTATGCCACATGGAAAAGAAGACTGCCTGAGTTGTAAATGGAAGAAACCCCAATGGAACCCAGACAACAATCTCTACCTTACAGCATTTCTTGAGGGAAATCAGTGAACAGACAGATTTCAAGCTTCCTAAAGCATGTAGAAGGGCAGAGTGCTATAATCCAAAAGGAACTGAGATCACGTTGCAACAGACCATACCTGACATGGATGGATGGTCCATCAAAACACACAGAAGACCTGCCAAAAGAGCAGCAAGAGCTGTCCTGCAAATTAGAGAGGGGCATGAGTGAGGTTAATGCAGACAACTACACTCAAGAAGAAGCAATTCACACATAAAGGTAAATATCCCTGCTTTGACACCTCTGGTGGCTGCTTCCTTCTACCCCAGGAGATGAAGTTATCTCTGATCAGTGAAAGAGTGACAGATACCATAGGGTCACCCATCATAGCTGTTCTTATCCTCTTCCTACGTAGTGAAATGTTTAGTGGAGCACACGGTTGCTTAGAACAAAAAGTACATTTCCCAGCCTTCCTTGCAGGTAGGATTCAGTCATGTGACTAAGGGCTGGCCAATGGAATGTAAGTAGAAGTATCATGTGGCAGCTTCCTCCCCACCCCCAATAAACCTCTCTCAGTCTCTTCTTTCCCTTTTCCTCCATCAAGCTACCCGGAATGTGGATGTAAAAGCTGGAACTCTATCTTATGTGCCAAAGCTAGAAGGAATCTGCATTCCTGAGGACTCGGAGAGAGCAGCCTTACCAGCCCTAAATTATCTCCAGATTTTTACTGAAGACATAAACAAATTTCTATTTCATTTAAAATGCTGTTATTTCATATTCCTGATACAGTCAATCCTAATTCTAACTGATTCAAAAAGTACCACTATCGTAAATCTGAAGTGTGCACTTGTCCCTTCATCTGAGTTTGAAGATATACAAAGGTCAAACATAACCTATCACAGAAACCTCAACACTGGACAAATAAAATAGACTTTCCAATGTAAGGATGAGCAAAAGGAGAGAATTTCCTGGATACACAGACATAGTCAGCAATTTGAGGAGTGACGTCAGCATCATGGCACAGTGAGCTGTTCCCTTTGTCTCTCCCCTTTAAGTTCCAATGAAACTGACATTCATTAATCAGCAGAGGATTCCCTGCATAGCACAAAAGGATGTCTGAGAGGTCCAGGCAGCCATGCATCTGAAGGTGGTGGACTGGATCCTTGGGAGGCAGTGAAACTAGGTGAGCACACCTCTCTCTCTCCCTGGTGGCAGCAAGCCAGGTCACAGATCCTCACACAGCAGCTGGCACAACCATAAGAGGAGGCGAGGGCAGCCTGGCCTGTGTGTGAATGCTTTAGGAGTTGTAGCTCAGCCATTGGGGTGCCCACCATGCCATGGCAGCCCCACTGGTGGGAATGCTCTACACCATGTGGCAGCAGCTCAGCCCCCATGAAGGCACCCACTCACTGAGTGCAGTACAGCCGAGAAGGTGCCCCAACCACTCAGAAAGCACCCTGCCTGCAGAGCACAGTGGCCCGTGGGACCCACCGAGTGGTGGCTCAGCCTCCGCATAGGCACCCTTTCTGCCCAGTACATCAGCTCAGCTGGTCCCCTGCTGAGTACAGTGGCCTGCCCACACAATTGCAACCCCTCCACCCAGCACAGAGGCCGTGCCCACATGGGTGCAATCTGCAAAGCAGCTGTAGCCAGCCCAGGAAAATGCAGAGCAGCCCTACCTGCACAACTTCCAGCAGATGGGGGGCATCAGAAAACACAGCTGCTGCTCCCCTCAAGTGGTGGCAGGTGGAATCTGCAACTGGATAGTACCACAAATGTGTCAGCAAAGGATCGATTCATCAAACACCATGAAGAACTACAGTAACACTTCAGAGCAGAAGGAAAATGACAAGTCTCCAGAAACCAATCCTGAAGTCACAGAAATTTACAATCTAAATGACAGAGAATTCAAAATAGTTGTCATAAAGAAACTCAATGAGTTACAAGAAAACTCAGCAAGATAATTCAATGAGCTCAGGAATAAAATTAATGAGCAGAAAGAATGCTTCACCAAAGAGATTGAAACTCTAAAAAAAACCAAATGGAAATTCTGGATATGTAGAACACAATGAGATAAAAATAATCTAGAAACCATATAAAATAGGGCTGATGTTATGAAGGACAGAATTAGTGAATTAGAGGACAAATATAGAAATGCTTCAAGTAGAGGAGGAGAGAAAACTAAGATTTTTTTTTAATGAGAAATTCTTTAAGAAATATCCAACTCAATTAGGAAATCAATATAAGGATTATAGGTATTCCAGCAGGAGAAAGGAGCAGAGAGCTTGTTCAAAGAAATAATAGCTGAGAACTTCCCACACCTGGGGAAGAACCAGACTTACAAGTACATGAAGCCAATAGAATTCCCAATTACTTCAATGCAAAAAGACCTTCTCCAAGGCACATAACAGTAAAACTGGCAAAAGTCAATAACAAACAAAAAATATTAAGGGCAGCAAGGCAGAAGAAAATAACCTGCAAAGGAATCCATATCAGGCTTTCAGTAGATTTCTCAGCAGAAACCTTACAGCCTAGGAGAGAATGGAAGTATATATTCAAAATACTGAAAGACAAAACTTTCAGCCAAGAATACTCTATCTGGCAAAACTATCCTTCAGATACTATGGAGACATAAAAGCTTTTCCAGATAAACAGAAGCTGAGGAAGTTCATCCCCACTAGACCTCCCTTATAAGAAATGATAAAGGAAGCCCTCCTTCTACCTGAAACAAAAAGGCAAAGGTTTACAAAGTCTTGAGCAGGGAGATAAATAGACAGATAAAATCAGAAAATTGCAGCTCTCTATGAGAAGAGGTTAGCAAATACTTAATAACATAAAAGATAAAGGGAAGGAAAACATCAAAAATAATTATAAAAACTTCAATTCAGTCACAAACTCACAACACAAGAAAGAATAATTTGTGACAATAACTCAGAAGGGAAAGAGGTTAAGGATGGAACCTGCTCAGGCTCATGGAGATAAAAGGCTATCAGAAAGCGGACTATCTCATCTATGAGAGCTTTTCTACAAACCTCATAGTAACCACTAAACAAAAAATCAGAGCAGAGTCAAAAATCATGAATAAAGAGGAAACTGAGAAAACCATCACAGTAAATCACCGAAATGAAATGGCAATCAGAGAGACAAGAGACAAGAAACAATGGAAATATAGAACAACTGGAAAGCAAGAGATAAAATGGCAGTATTAAGCCTGCATATATCAATAATCACCCTAAATGTAAACGGATTGAATTCTCCAATCAAAAGACACAGAGTGGCTGGATGGATTAAAAAACAAGACCCAACAAGATGCTGCCTTCAGGAAACACATCTCAGCTCTAAAGACAGACACAGGCTCAGAGTGAAGAAAGATGATACTCCAAGCAAATGGCAAGCAAAAGAAAGCAGGCATTGCCATACTTATATCAGACAAAGAAGACTTCAAGGTAAAAAAGACAATGAGAGACAAAGAGGGGAAGTATATAATGATAAAAGGGACATTCCACCAAGAGGAAATAACACTTATGAATATATATGCACCTAACACAGGAGCACCAAAGTACAAAAAGCAATTACTAACAGATCTAAAGGGAGAAATTGACAGCAACACAATAATAGAAGGGGACCTCGACACCCCACTTACATCAATGGACAGATCATCCAGACAGAAAAAGTTAACAAGGAAACAGTGGCCTTACATGAAACATTAGACCAGATAGACTTAATAGATATATAGAGAACATTCTATCCCCAAACAGCAGAATACACATTATTCTCAAGTGCACATGGAACATTCTCAAAGATAGACCATATATTGGGAAACAAGGCAAGCCTCAATAAATTTAAGAAGACTGAAATCATATCAAGCATCTTTTCTGACCACAATGCTGTGAAACTAGAAATCAACTACAAGAAAAAAGCTGGGAAAGTCACAAATATGTGGAAACTAAACAATATGCTACTGAACAACCATAGGATCAATGAAGAAATCAAAGGAAATATCAAAAAATACCTGGAGACAAATGAAAATGAAAACACAACATACCAACTCTTATGAGATGCAGCAAAAGTGCTGCTAAGAGGGAAATTTATAGCAATACAGGCCTACCTCAACAAATGAGAAAAATCTCAAACAAATAATCTTAAAATAGACCTAACAGAATTAGGAAAAGAAGAACAAACAAAGCGCAAAGTCAGCAGAAGCAGGGAAATAAAAATTAGAGCAGAAATAAATGAAATAGAGATGAAACAAAACAATAGAAAGGATCAATGAAACTAAAAGCTGCTTCTTTGAGAAGATAAAGAAAATTGACAAGCCCTTAGCCAGACTCACTAAGAAAAGAAGAGAGAAGACTCAAATAAATAAGATTAGAAAGGAAAGAGGAGACATTACAATTTATATCACAGAAATAAAAAGGATTATATGAGAAAACTATGAAAAACTATATGGCCACAGATTGGATAACCTAGAAGAAATGGATAAATTCTAAGACTCATACAACCTCCCAAAACTGACTCAAGAAGAAATAGAGAATCTGAATAGACCAATCACAAGCTAAGAGATAGAAACAACAATCAAAAACCTCCCAAAAAACAAAAGCCCAGGACCAGAGGGCTTCACTGGAGAATTCTACCAAACATTCAAAGAAGAGTTAATACTTATCCTTCTCAAACTATTCTGAAAAACTGAAGAAGATGGAACACATCCTAACTCATTCTATGAATCCAACATTATCCTGATACCAAAACCAGACAAGGAAAACACAAAGAAGGAAAATTACAAGCCAATATTGCTGATGAACATAGACACAAAAATCCTCAATAAAATACTGGCAAATCGAATACAGCAATACATTAAAAGGATCATACACCATGACCAAGTGGGGTTTATACCAGGAATGCAGGGATGGTTCAACATCCACAAATCAATCAATGTGATACACCACATTTGCAAAATGAGGAATTAAAATCACACGATCATCTCAATAGATGCAGAGAAAGCCTTTGACAAGCTCCAATATCCATTTATGATAAAAAATCCTGGATAAAATGGACATGGAAGGAAATTACCTCAACATAATAAAGGCCATATATGACAAACCCACAGCCAATATCATACTTAATGGTGCAAAAGTGAAAGCCATCCTTCTGAGAATAGGAACAAAACAAGAATGTTCACTCTCACCACTTCTATTCAACATAGTACTGGAGATTTTGGCCAGAGTAATCAGGAAAGAAAAAGAAATAAAAGGTATCCAAATTGGAAAGGAAGAAGTAAAACTCTTGCGGACGATATGATTCTATATATAGAAAACCCTGAAGAATCCACCAGAAAACTTTTAGAAATAATCAACAACTACAGCAAAGTTGCAGGATACAAAATCAACCTACAAATATCAGTTGCATTTCTACATGCTAACAACGAACTAGCAGAAAGAGAAGTCAAAGATACAATCCCACATACAATTACAACAAAAAGAATAAAATATCTGGGACTAAATTTAACCAGGGAGCTGAAAGACCTATACACTGAAAACTATAAGAAATTATTGAAAGAAACTGAGGAAGACATAAAGAAATGGAAAGATATTCCATGCTCATGGATTGGAAGAATAAACACATTATTTTCCATAATATGAAAAATGTCCATATTACCTAAAGCGATCTACAAATTCAATGAAATCCCAATCAGAATCCCAATGACATTCTTCACGGAAATAGAACAAAGAATCCTAAAATTTATATGGAACAACAAAAGACCCCAAATATCCAAAGCAATCCTGAGAAAAAAAGAACAAAGCTGGAGACATCATCATCTCTGACTTCAAAATATACTACAAAGCTACAGTAATGAAAATATCATGGTAATGGTACAAAAACAGACACACAGATCAATGGAACAGAACTGAAAACCTGGAAATAAGACCACACATTTATGGACAGCTAATCTTTGACAAAGGAGCCAAGAACATACAATGGAGAAAGGAAAGTCTCTTCAATAAATAGTGTTGGGAAAACTTGACAGTCACAGGCAAAAGAATGAAAGTCAACCATTATCTCACACCATACACAAAAATTAACTCAAAATGGATTAAAGACTTGAACATAAGATCTGAAACCATAAAACTCCTAGAAGAAAACATAAGCAGTATGCTTTTTGACATCAGTGTTAGAAGCATCTTTTTGAATATCATGTCGACTCAAGCAAGGAAAAAAAAGAAAAAGAAAAAAGAAATGGGACTACATCAGACTAAAAAGCTGGACAGCAAAGGAAAGCATGAACAAAGCAAAAAGACAACCCACCAACTGGGAGAAAATATTTGCAAATCATATATCTGACAAGGGGTTAATTTACAAAATACATAAAGAACTCACAAACTCAACAACAAAAAAACAAACAACCCAATCAAAAAATGAGCAGAGGATATGAACAGACATTTCTCCAGAGAAGATATACAGATGGCCAACAGGCACATGAAAAGATGTTCAACATCACTAATTATTAGGGAAATGAAATCAAAACAACAATGAGATATTGCCTCGCACCTGTCAGAACGGCTATTATTATGAAGACAAAAAATAACAAACGTTGGAGAGGATGTGGAGAAAACCGAACCCTCATACACTGCTGGTGGGAATGCAAACTGGTGCAGCCACTATGGAAAACAGTGTGGAGATTTCTCAACAAATTAAAAATAGAAATACCATATGACCCAGTTATCCCACTACTGGGTATCTATCCAAAGAACTTGAAATCAACAATTCAAAGAGATTTATGCACCCCTATGTTCACTGTAGCATTGTTCACAATAGCCAAGACATGGAAGCAACCCAAGTGCTTATTGACGGATGGCTGGATAAGGAAGATGTGGTATTTATATACAGTGGAGTACTACTCAGCTATAAAAAAGACAAAATTATCCCATTTGCAGCAACATGGATGGACCTTGAGGGTATTATGTTAAGTGAAATAAGACAGACAGAGAAAGACAAATATCATACGATTTCACTCATATGTGGAAGATAAACAAACACAGGGATAAAGACAACAGATTAGAGGTTACCAGAGAGGAAGGGGGGGTGAGTAAAAGGGGTAAAGGGGTACATATGTATAGTGACAGATAAACACTGGAGTATTGGTGGTGAGCATAATGTAGTCCATACAGAAACTGATACATAATAATGTACACCTGGGGGCCGGCCCTGTGACCGAGTGGTTAAGTTCGAGTGTTCTGCTTCAGTGGCCTAGGGTCTCACCAGTTCGAATCCTGGGTGCGGACATGGCACCGCTCATCAAGCCATGCTGAGGTGGCATCCCACATGCCACAACTAGAAGGACCCACAACTAAAAATACACAACTATGTACTGGGGGGCTTTGGCAGAAAAAGGAAAAATAAAATCTTTAAAAAAAAATAATAATGTACACCTGAAATTACACAATGTCATAAACCAGTATGATCTCAATAAAATAATTAAAAATTCAGCAATTCAAAAGAAAAGGCCAATAGGAGGTATGAGAAGATACATAGCCCTAAGAAACAAAGGAGAACTATAGAAACATCTCCAAATTGTACTGTCAATAAACTCCAGAAGTATTGCATCTATAAAACAGGATCCACTGGTTAAAAAAAAGGGGAAAAAATCTATGTAGAGAAGTTTTCTTAAATGAGTGAAGCATAGCCAACAAACTTTAGAACGCAATGAAGGCAATAAACAGCAGACTGAGTCCTGCAGAAATCCGGGTGCCCCTGCTTACTTACCTCGCACAGCCCAGGCTTTTACGACGCTTCCTCAAGCTTATGACACAATTACAAAATCCACCCTATTCTCGCCAACCTGACTTAACCTATTTCACTAACAATATTGTCTACTGGGTCTGAAATCCCTCAAACTTTTCTCTATACACCTCCACCTCATCTCTATTGGCTGCACTCTCACCAAAAAAGCCTCTCATCTAAGAGGAAGATGTATATTTTCCCGTTTTAAGGCCAATCTTTTCATCTCCATCCTTGATCGCCTGCTTTCCGATTTCTCTAAGATCAGGACCTTGTTCTTCCTCTCTCTCCTATATTATTGCCCCTTCATTCTTTGGCGAGTCCTTCCATGCAGATTATCAATTACCCACTTTCTTAAAAATCATGCAATTTCTCACCCTCCACTAGGACCATATCACCTGTCATCTCCTGTCCCAGTCATGGTCCCCCAAAAAATAGGTGACACTTCTGTATTTTCAATGTGTTATATGATCTGTGGGTGCTTTAAAAGGTTTCTTATATACATTTTTCTATTTAGATTCTGCAAATCTTCCTTTTTGTCTATTTGATATCAGAAAGTGATAATATTATAAAAGATAATATTATAAAAACTTCAATTCTTTCACAATAATTTTGTCTTTGTCAATTTCTCTTTATATTTCCAACAACTTTGGCTTTATATGTTTTGATACTTCCTTAGCTGACCCAGAAAAGTTCTGTTAACTCTTTCTTGTGAATTAAACTTATCAATACAAACTATCCTATTTATTTCATTATTATTTTTCATACCTTGAACTCACTCCAGACAAGGGAGATAGCATGATTTTACTAATTCTTTTATTTCTAGGTTACTTTTGCAATTGTTTTCAGTGTTCATATTAAACTTTTTCATGAGAATTATTCAGCATTGATTCTAAGTTTAATTTTGCCTCAAGATATTGCATGTAGTGTCCAATCAGGGTGTCTAAAACACATACATTATTTAGTCTTTGGGGAAAAGATAGTGGAATGGAAATGTTTTTGGTGCCTGCCTAATAAAAACTAAAGATACCAAATATTTATCATCATTCTCTTCGTGCTAAGATCTGCCTTAAAAACCTTACTTAACGCTGAACTATTTAATCCTCACAAAAAGATGGTGATCTGACATCCTTCGCGACTTCATTCCCTGACTCTGAACACCTCACCCCACATTTCTTTCTTTGGCAACGTCTCCTTCTATCCCCTGCTGGGAGGTCACGTGCACGTAGTGTGACATCTTTCCCTTGCCACAGCAGATGGGAATAGGGCTGGACATCTGACCCAGGGCTACAATCCATAGATTAAGCTGAGTCATTTATATGTGTTGACCAGGAGACACAGAGACATTAGAGAGTTGTGGGCCCTTGTATGAAAAAGTTATGTGGAGTCTACACTGGGCAGCCATTTCTGACCACATGAATGTTGACAACACAGCCTGTGGGAGGTTGAACCAAATGCTTGGAGAGAAGCAGTGTCAGACACCCTGAGGCTCCTGAAGGAAAAGGAGATGGGGAGACAGCAGTCTGATCAATTTCCAGTTCCTATGAGGCTGAACTGTATTTCCTATATTTTGTTACCATGAGATTTCCTTGCCTCTTTATGATAATCTCCCTTTAACGTTCACTGGTTTGGGTGGCCTTCTGTTTCTTGGATGAGCTCTGATTAATACGGGGCCTGGATAAGATGCGTATTTATCTAGGTGAGATACTATGGCAGATTGTATTTTCTAAAGAGGGATATGGTAATCTCTCCCATACTATGTACTCTTCTGGAACCTTGTTGTTTCTCAGTTTAAGAGGTGGAATCTATGTCCTCTCTCATTGAAACTGGGTGGGTCTTTGTGATGCTTTGACCAATATAGCACGGTGGAAATGACACTATATGACTTCCAAGGCTAGGTCATAGAAGTGTCTTGTTGTCTTGGGACACTTGCTCTTGGAACCCAACACCATGCTGTACGGAAGACCAAGCAGCTAGTGGAGATGCCCATGTAGACGAGAACTGAAAGCCCCAGCTGACAACCAGCATCAACTTGCCACCCAAATGAACGAGGCATTTTGAAAGTGGGCCTTCCAGTCCCAAGTTAAGTTGACCTTGCTGATGCCACCTGAGGTATAGATGGAGCTGTCCCTACTAAGTCCTGTCCTAAGAGCGGATTCTTCAGGAAAACAAATGATCATTGTTGTTTTAAGCCACTAAGCATGGGGTTTTTTTCTCCCCTTGGGAATAGATAAGTGACACAAATACCATATTAAACCATTGCCATTCATTAATACATAGTTATTCCTTAGCAGGGACCTATGAAAATTGGACAAGGAGAAGGAAGATTGAAGATGGGAAGGCAGGGAACAAACAATGAGAAAAGGAGATTCTACATGGCAAATCTTGGGCTGGGTGTCCACCTCGGTCTAAGCAGCTGTGACCAGGCTGGAGTTGCATAGTTCTTTGGGCTCTGGTTACAGACTGTGAGAGAAACGGGTTTTCTAAGTTGGGACATTGTTGGGGAGGAAATGGTGATGCTATGCCATGGGTAAGCACAGTGTTAAGCAGATTGCTTTCCACCCTTTGAAGGTTTGGGCTACAGTCCATGTTCCTATGAAAATGCCTTTAGGATATGAAATGCCGTTATAGCCATAGAAATACCATCAGCAAGATGCTCCAATGATCAATCTGTTTTTCAAGCCACTATTTCAAATGCATGCTAACCTCAAGGAAGGAGATCAAGCTGTAAGGTTAACCACTTAGTCATGACTCATACTCTACAAGATTCCCTACATTTCTAATAATTGGCGGCTTCTCTCTGCTACCCATGGGCACTCTCAGATGAACTATTAGGGTCCACAGTCAGCCATGACCAAAATCACAGTCCCTCCGTGATGGAGAAGTGCAAATAGCAACCCCCTTTCTGAACTTTCCAGCCTCTGACCTAGCAACATGCATAGAAGCACATAGCAACCAATGTGTTAATTTGGACTCGTCAGCTGTGTCGAGGCAGGAAAGAAAATAGTAGCCTTCTGCAGGGAGCCCACCTGGGACTGGTGGTGTGGAAGGGTCTTTAGACTCTTCAAGGGTCCTCTAGTGGCCTGAGAGGGCAAAGCTACCTCCCTAAGGCCCTCTTATTCTTGAGGAGTAGCTTCTAAGGGAAGAGAATTGGGTTAATTGTTTTTTACTATTTGGGCCACATGCAAAAGTTTAACACATACCAAGTTACAGAGTCAGACCTAGAAAAAAATAACTAAATATAGTACATTTTATACTCGCTTGTACATATCGTTATGACAACTGCTGATCGAAATTCAAGTTGAATAGTTTTTTAAAAAAAAACCTTGCATTTCCTTCTGGTATTCTGCACTGTGTTCTAACTAGTATGATGATAGGACCCTCAAAAGCCATCATGTGGACTAAATTTTTACAGAATGATCTGTTACTGAAAGCCCCTAATGCCAAGTTTATCTCATATTAATTCCCAAGATGTCTATAACCTATTGTTTTGTTTTTAAAATCTTAGTCAGTCTGGGATGGAGTTCATTCCTAAAAAACAAAACAAACAGTTAAACTCCAGTTCTTGCTTCAAAATACTTTTTTAAAAAATTCTTTTTTAAATCTTTAAAGGTCCAGGCTGTCGGTTAACTGAGAGAGTGCCCGGGTTGATTGACAGTATCTGTCAGAGGCAATGAACTCCACTTCAGCATTGCCTTTATGCTGGTGTGTCAAGTCGTTCAACTGTGACCCTTCCATCTGTTCCAGCTAATCTGAAAGTCATTTAGCCCCGCTTCCCCATTCATTTGAAACACAGCACATTCTCCTGTTAACACACATATGCAAAGTTGTCCGCTGTCAGCAGCCTCTGGGTTTTTTGAAAAAGTCTCACTTACAACATCTGTATAAACATTTACACAACAGAAAATCCATTTATCGACTATTACTGCCTCCTTCACTTAATTTCTCAGACATTTCTAAGTATAGGGTCATTTTGAACAGACATTTAGAAGTTTACCTCCCCAAATTAATTTCTAAGCAGGAATGGTCACTTGACTTTGACATTTCAAAAAAATCATTCTGTGTTATCTTAAGGCTTCTTGAGAATTCACTAACTTATTTTCAAGGATAAAATTGAAAATTTTCAGTTAAACTTGAAAATGCTTGCATACTCGTTTTATTTTTTTAAGCAAGTTTGGAAGGAAGTAGCCAGGTTCATCAGACCTGCTGAATCAGAGTCTGTGGGGTGGGGCTCCGGGAATCTGTATATTCACAAAGTCCTTCAAAGGATTTTGAGAATCAACCGGGCTCAGAAACAATTGGTCTGATTTACTTACACTTTACTAAGATGCCTTGTACCGCCTGATTCTGCTTTCTTATTTGTACGACTCACATGATCCTCTTAACTACATTACTTAGCTAAAGGTAAAAAAATCAAGTATAACAAAATGAGCAAAGAAAACAGGAAAGCTTATCTGAGTGATTTACACGACATTTCCTTGCATTATGTGTAAATTGAAACTGCATTGGGATGTAACACAATAGGAATACTCATATTATGCTAAATGAATTAAGACTTCCTTTGATCCAGAACTTTAAAAAAAAATTGCTTTGCTTTATTTTAACCTAGTTTCTTTTCTGTATTCTGTCCAGATCTACATGGCATCTCTCAGGTCTGGCCTCAACCCTGACGTTGAATCTCTGTGTGACCTTGCGTCAATTACTTCTCCTCTCTGAGACTTAGGTTGTATGAGGGAGACAGAAGATGGTCTCTTCTAAAAGCCCCTCTGGCTCTAACATTCATCTCAAACAAGTTCTACACAACCTTTCCTCTCTGATAAAATCACCTCCAGCCTAGAATATTACTTCCAACCGTACACAATTGGGGGTGCGCAAGGTTACAAACTTATCAGGGTAACTCGGGAAAGAATTTCTGAGGTTTAGGAGCGTAAGGGACTACCGTTTGTGAAGTGTTGCTCAAATTTAAATTTATGCTTCTAGCTCCAAAAGGTTTTTATTGATCTATTCACAAATGTGCCACTCTCTCCTTTGAGACCATATTTCCAATCTCCAAAGTTCTTTTCGTTACATTCATGGCATTTGCCTTTCCATTTCCCCACCTCCTCTTCGTTTTTCTCTCTAGCCCTCTTGGTAGGGTTGAAAGGACATATAAGACTTCTGCTGAGTGGTGTGATCTTGGACAAATCATTTAATCTTCTCAAGTTTTAGTTTTTACATCTGTAAGATGCTTAAGTACAAAAGGAAATGTCTTAAGTACAAAAGGAGGTAAGCGAGGAGATAAGCACTTTCTAAACTGCAACGTTGTACCGATGCTGTTATTATTATCTTTATTATAATTATTACACTACTGCTGCTGCTCAGAAGTTGGTCCTCCTCTGTACCACTATTGTGAATAAAGTGCCATCTAATAAATTACTGTTTCGGACACCTATGGAGAAAAATGGAAAGGAACCGTAGACGTGTGAATCAAAAGCTTTTAAAACATTCATAACTTTTGGCACAATGATTTTACTTCTAAGAACAAATTTTACTTCTAAGTCAAATTATGTATCCTGTTTTTGCATAAGGATGTTCATCAAAGCACTGTTTATAAAGCCCTGTATTAAAACCAATCCAATGTTCACGAGTAAATCATGATCCAGCCATCACTGAGATGCTATGTAGCCATTCAAAATGGTGTTTTGGAAAAATATTTAATGACTGAGAAAATGCTCGTACTAGAAAGTAAGGAGTAAAAACAAAGCAAGATGCAAACTTGCACTCACAACAAACTAATCAAAAAAGAAATTAAGAAAAAAATTCCGTTTACAATTACATCTCCCAAAATAAAATACATATGAATTAATTGAACCAAGGAGGTAAGATATCTGTGCACTGAAAACTATAAGACTGATGGAAGAAATTGAAGAAGACACAAATAAATGGAAAAAAAATCCCATGTTCATGGATTGGAGGCATTAATATTGTTAAAATGTCCATACTACCCAGTGATCTATAAATTCAATGCAATCCCTATCAAAATTCCAATGGCATTTTTCACAAAAATAGAAAAAAACAATCCTAAAATTTGTATGGAATCACAGAAGATCTCAAATAGCCAGAGCAATCTTGAGACAGAAGAACAAAGCTGGAAGCATCATATTCCCTGATTTCCAGCTTATTGCAAAACTGTAGTAATCAAAACAGTATGGTACTGGCACAAAAACAGATACACAGACCAATGGAACAGAAGAGAGAGCCCGGAAACAAACCCACATGTATATGGTCAACTAACATTTGAGAAGGGAGCCAAGAACACTCAATGGGGAAAGGAGAGTCTCTTCAATAAATGGTGTTGGGAAAACTGGGATGCAGTCTCAAGGGCCAGGGAGGGACTCTGTCTCCAACTCATCACACCCATCTACTCACTCATGCTGTGAATTCCTTAGGCTGAGCCAAGCTCTGATATTCCAGTGAAAGAGCAGCCTCTGAGAGGGTCAACACAGAGGCTTTTCATTCTCATGCTGAGGAACATGATAGACCAGTACACCTCCGCCAGTGAACAGGGTTTGATGAGCTGGGGAAGGGGAGAGGAAGGGTAGAGCTTCTATGGCTGGAACAAACACCAGGACGTCCCAAATTGCTATCTTTTCACTTCGTTGCCCCAGAGACAGCACAGTAAGGGTTCTGTCAACTGGTAGATTTGAGTGGAATTGCGTTGGGTTGGCTCACAATAGGATAATTACAGGTCCTAGAGTTTCCAGGACAGCCCTGGCTTATGCTTGTTGTCCCAGCATAACTGTTCACAGCATCCTCTTTCACTCTCACGATTGTCCCAGGTTACATAAACATAATACACTCAGGAGCTCTAGGATTCATAGGCCACAGGAGAAGGCCAGGCCCAGTGCATGTTAAGGGTGGTATCGGAATGAATATCAGCTTCTCTCCACCTAGACTCTGTCTAGGAGGCAGGGAGCCAGCCAGAATAGCAGACCAGCGATCAGCCAGGTGGAGGAAAGACTCTACTCACTATTTGTCACCAGGTCCCTAACACAGCCCTAGTGGCATTTATTGCTTTTACTTGTCTATTATTCCTTCCCACACCTTCTGGGAAAGCTCCTTGACTGTGCTTAGGAAACCCCACTGCCCTCACTATTAAGCCAGGGGGCCTCAGGGATGAGCATGCGACCCGGGCTGGTCAATCACAGCATTTCAAAGCCTTCGTCACAGGGCTTGGTTCAGGGATGGGCATGTGACCTAAACCTGGCCAACTAGAGCTCAACACTGGATTGCCACTTTTGGAAAAATTTCTCTGCTACAGGACGCCTGACAACCTTGAAAATCAACTCCAAGATATTTTGGAACTTGGTTGGATTGCGGAGAAGTGAAAGCCTGGTGTCGCCGGCAATAATCTTTCCACTGTGAGAGGAAAGCCCGCCTAAGAACAGAATCCACATAGAGAGCGGGAGAGAAAGAGATGAACCCTAAGGGCAGTGTTTAAATCCTGTGTCCACCAAGGCCCGAAGATAGCATTTCCCTAAATTTTTCAGTTAGGGCCAGTAAACTAGTTATTTCCTTTTCAAATTTTTTCTTAATCCAGTTTAAGTTGGATTTCTACTCTTGAGAAAAAAACAATGACAAGCCTAGCTAATATCAGGACATTAGCAAAAACGCCACCTTTTTGACGTAAGACCCTTGAGAATAGATGCGAAAGCAAGAGCAGATATAGAACCCAGTCTTGGGATGTTCTCGAAGAAGCTCATTCTGAGCTGAGCAATGGACTCCACGTCACTCCTGCAATCAGCGGCCCCAGGCCTGCTTGAACCCTTTCTGTGATGGGAAACCCACTTCCTGAAACAACCTAATCCGTAGCTGGCAGACTCAGACACTCCTGCTGAGCAGAAATCTCTCCCCGATCCTGCCCCTTCTACAGATGGGCTCTGAGTCAGCCCCCGCCACACAGAACCAGCCTGCTTGCTCTTCCTCATGAGGATGCTTCATGACATCCGCATTCGAGGACGGATCCCTTGTGCCCAGGGACAGTCATTCGCACGTGCCGTGGTTCCAGACCACTATCACTTGCTCCTGTTCCTTTGGGGGCCTCATAGCACACATTCTCACCCCATAATATAATCATGACCATAATAGCCAAGACGAAGTAAGCATTTACTAGTAGGCAGGCATTGTGCTAAGCTCTTTACAGGCCTCATCTCATTTAATCCTCACAACAACCCGCTAGGAGGTGGTTACTATTGTTATCTCCATTTTACGAATGAGGAAATTGAGGCTTCGAAGGTTAAATAAGTCGCGTAAGGTTACATAGATTGTACGTGATAGGTCTGGGACTCATATCTTGATCTGATTGAATTCATACTCAATTCACTGCTATGTAACACTGTTATTATAGCCTGTGGCAAGGGGCCTTACCTTATGCACAGGAACGTGGGTAATAACTGCAGCACACTGCATGGGTACAGGTGGCTGCACGATACCAATACAACACCTATGAGAAAATATGTTCCTGTTGTTTTAAGCCACTGAATTTGTAGTAGTTTGTTACAGCAGCCGCAGGAAACTAACACAACTGCTGAGTAGTTTGGCATCGTAATTCCCCAAACCAATGAATAAATTATATCTCCCAATCTTAAGCCGTCAGCAATGAAAAAGATCTGGATCACGCCCTTTACATCTATAGTCATGTAACTGCTAAAATGTAGACCAGACACAGGACCGCCTACGTCATTGTCAGAGTGGGACTCTGGTTTCACAGTAGGAATTACCAGATAGAAGGGGCTTTGTGGTTTAGTAAGGAAGTTTGGGAAATACTGGGTTGAAAATACTTGAAAAAGTTTCTCTACTACAGGACTTTTCAGAGCCTTTGAAATGCTGTTGGACACTGACTCTCTAAGTAGGGATGTGGTTGTCAGTGTTCACCAAGCTTGTTCGATGACACTCATCCCACCCCTAGGAAAGCACTTCTAAGGACAAGCGTTGCAAAGAGCACAGATAGGAGAAAACCATGGCTAGCCCAACCTCCTGGCTCTACTGAGTATACAACACTGAAGTCCAGGGCAGCCAGCTGCGTGGCCAAGGTGCCACTGCTGGAAGGGGCACTTTCATGTTGTAACCCGGGCTTCCTGAGGGTTCGTCCGGCGTTCCTTCTACCAAACATGTTGACCATCTAAAAGGAGAGCACTGAATGTCGTCTTCACAATAAACAGGGAGGAGGCTCTCCGAGGATGACTGTGTTGAAAGGAAACCTTTTCTGCAGCGAGCTAACATTCATAGAATGCAGCAGCGAGAGCCGAGCAAAGGTGGCTTTTCCTACCTTTTGTTATTGGCATTGACCCTGAAGGCCCTTAGTCCCCCACAAAAGCTTAAGGGGCTTAGATCAAGGGCAGATTTTGAAATTGAATTCATTCAGATTAAGCAAAACCTTCAGTGAGAGGATTTACTCCCCACAAGCTGTTGCCAGGTTGGGGCTGTCCAGGCCAGGCCCATTTTCCTGAGCTACAGTCCACTTGTTCCCAAGGTGCTGGCAGCATCCGGGTGGCCAGTTTCCTGGGACACTGAACATTCAGAGCTTCCTCAGCCTTCTGGATTCTTTTCTACTTCTGCAAAACTTTTTAGACGGGCTTCCGGTAGGCTGCAGATTTTCTAACAGTTGTACAAGGAAATGATCCCAGGGCAAGGACCAGACAGCCTCAGAGTCTAGAAAAACACTCCTTCCTTATCAGTCAGCATTTGACAAGTCACAACGAATTGATCCTGGCAAGGAGGAGCTCTGCCATGATAATGATCCAGAAGCAGAGGGCAGCTGGGAGCCCAGGGTTGCAAGCAGTTGTCTGTTACGGGATTTTTCTTTTAATGCCATATTCCTCTGGTTTGCTAGATGCTACTTTTACTCCCAAGTCTGAAAAATTGCCCGATTTTGAGAGGTCTGGATGTGGCACAGATAATCGTTGCAGAGACGTCTCTCAAAGTGGGTGTTCTACGTCCAGGATGGGACATCATCCGCTGCTATTTCAAACATGCTCTGCCTTTACGGCTGAGCTTCTCGAAGCATTTGCAAGGCCTCAAGCCTCAAGTTTTTCTCTTTTGTGTCTATATTTTTAAAATAGCTTTTATTGATTTTTTTCCTTGTAAAAAGTCATACATATTTGTTTTAGAAATGTTGGAAATACAAGAAGAGCATGAAGAAGAAAATAGAATCTCCTATATTCTGACCAGGAAGAGATAAAGCTCATTAACATTTTAGGCTCCGAGCCCTTTTAGAGTCATTTTCAAACACTGTAACAAGACACTGGTGACACAGACTTCGAGGCTGGTCCCTCTCGTGCCCACAGGGGGAAGGTAGCTGTGTGGTTCAGCTTTGCATCAAGCACGGAGAATCGCCTATAATCTACTGAGCTACTGTTTCAAAAAAAATCTGAGTTTGTCAAGCTGGACAGGGTTTGAGAATCCCATTGAACAGGTGAGAAAACCAAGCCCCAGAAAGTTCACTGACTTCCCCATGCACCTGGCCTGTCTGGGGTAGAACGGGGACCAGGGCAATCTTCTGGTTCTCATTTTAGTGTTTTTCCCCACTGCTACCAGCTGTCTCACTATAGAAAGAATTATACTTAGAAAATTCAATTTGAGTAAGAACATTTGGCTATGCCAAAACTCAAAGCCTCAGGAATTTTTACTAAATTCCTCATATTTGGCATTATGGAGACAGAAATAACCTCCACATAAAAACAAACTTCCAAACTACCAAAGGCCCATTTTTTAAGCACAAAGATTTTTATCTTAATTTTAGCCAATTTCAGTGGAAATCATTCTAAATCTACCTTTGGAAAGACAGGCACATTTGACAACACAATCTCTTCTTGAGGACTGGAAGTCATAATTATGAGCACCCGTTTTTATTCTCTGCTGTAATACAGGGGGACAACCGGTAATTGTAAAGCGCTCAATGGCTCCACACTGCTAAGCTTTCATAGTCTTATCTTTCCTCTTATGGATTTTCTGTCTCCCCCTTCACAATCAAGCTGTCAGCTATTATTTCTTGCTGCCCCCACTATGTCTGAGATCCTGTGCTCATTTGTTCCCCATCTGCTCTGCTGCTTATAATCTGTTATGTGCTGGGGAAGCAGACACCATGCTTGTTAGAAGTATTTGTAATGTACGAGTAAATAGGCACAGAGTGAGTGAGTATCAAGAGGGTTATCGATTTTGATGGCTCGGAGCCTTTTCAAGTTTGTTTTCTCTTTAGATTGGAGAATAAATAATGTCCAGATAAACGATGCAGTTCTTAAAAAAATAGACATAAAAAGACGTGAAGAATTCAGATGTGCTTTGTTTATTTACACACATCAGTCTTCCCTTGGGGAGAGATCCAAATTTCTAAGCAACAGCGTGGGTCCTGGGTTCTTCGGTTATTTGTTTTATTTCTTTTAAGTTTCTAAATTCACTTTCCAACATAAAATTGGTCTTTTCTAGACTCCAGTGGAGAGCAAAGTGAGCCCAGCTCACTCAGGGCCCTGCAGGACGGGTCTCCCAGAGCAGGGTTGCCAGCTCCCCGGCAGCTGCTACGCTTTCCTCTGAACTACAAAAGTTGCCAACGTCTTCACTTGTTGCTTGCATGTTTTGGAAAAGATTCAAATGGATTTCCCTCCATCCGAACTTTAACATTCTCTTAAACGATCAATAAGACTGATTTTCCCACTCAGTCACAATATTTTCTCCCAGATTCTAAATTTCTGAAAAGACACTCACCGAGAATCAACAAGTAAATGAGATGGACTAGTGCACAGCTAACCTCCCAGCTCACGTGATGCTGAAATCAGTTTCAAAGCTACCACTGGAAATGGTGCTGTGGGGGCGGCATGGGCTGTAAAAGGCAAGCGATTTGCAAAATGACGCCAAGACGAAGAACTACGAATGCGGACACCTGCTCCGGAGTGATTATCAAATTATCCACAGTGTAACTCTGACCCTGCAAGCTGACTTTGCTTTCCCCCCACTCCACGGTCGTTTGTATTTACCAGTAAACACCCGCAAACCCACTGCACTCTGCTAAACCAAAAGGCCAAGTGAAACGACTCACGCGGAGTTAATGAGGGCTGTAATAACAACAGCCCAGCAACGCCGGATGGGGGCATTAACCATTTGCAAAGGACTTGCACACCCAGCATCTCACTTACAGTTGAAAATCACTGCACACTGAGGCGGTTCCCTGGGAAAGTCGCCAGTGAAGAGTTTTCCTAAAGAATGTGCAAAACTTTAAAAGAAAAACTGAGGTTAAAATATAACCCTAAGCTTCCCTTCGACTTCACCTTTCTTTCCAGCTGTCAGTTTTTAAAGTGTATGTTTTAATTTTCCACGGTTGACCACATCCAAAGCTGTTTTCAGGGGCACGGATTCTATTCTTCTCTAAAATCTATATGCAGCCGTGGATTACCACAGCTGCCTCTGGTAACATTTGCAAATTCTAACTTACCATCTAAGACTATTTCTAAGGCCATTGTGGGTGACATTAGACCTGTTTCTGGCAAGAAATCCTCTAGTTGTAATGTATACCATCTTAAATGGTCTTTTTGTGAGCACGGTCTCTCCCCTTAAACAAATGCGGGGCGTATTTCCCTGATGGGTGTCCCAAGGACAGCTTGGGAAGAAATCCTCATTACCAAGGCGGTTCACCCAGACACACAGACTTGCTTGTTACCGTATTTAAAGAAGTAGCCACAAAGAAATAGTCATTGGGTTTACAATAGGGGAAACCTAGTATGCATTTCCAAGGAATCACATTTTGGGGAGAATTACAGAATAATTACACATATGCTTAGATCACGAGCATTCAATGAAGCGGACAGTATTTTGAGGATTTAAGATGTTGGTGTTGTGGTCGTCTCTAAGAAACCGGGATAATTCAGACATTCAAATGCAAAACCGCACCATTTGGAGAGTGTAATGCGGTCTGTTCTGGTCACTGTTACAAATTCGGAAAGGATTCCCCGGCTGCAGACATTAGAGGCACTTAATACTTAAATCTGTTTCCATGTGTAAAGCATAGAACAAAAGTGCTGGGCATTAATGAAACGTATCCTAACACTGGTGTGCTGACACATTTCATTAAAGTGTCACTTTGGGAGAGTAAAAAATAATGACAAGAGCTTTGCCGTGTGCAACTTGATAAGGTCCTCAGATGAAATATCATTAACTAATAACATATTAAGCATCCATTTTAACACTATCAGGGTTTTCAGATCAGGCCGGAATTAATTTCATGCCTAGGATGTTGTCTGTAACCAATTACTATAAATGAATCTCTTTTATGGATCTAAATACTGATTATTTATTCATGTTAGTTTCATTTTAACCGCCAGGAAATCAAGAATTATTGGAAGTTACCCAATTATCTTAAGAAAAATACTTTCAAACCTAAAAGATCTTGTTTACTTATCAGGCCAGACATTAGTTATTTCCTGAAGGAATGTATTGTGTGTACTTTTAAAAATACACACTTTTATCATTTTTGTTGAGCTACTGGCAAAATACTTTTCTACTGAATTTTAAAAAGTTAAAATATTCTTCTAGGCTCAAAATAGTTTCTTTTTTTTAATTAAAAAATTGGATAAAAACAAGAATTCAACAAATATAGACCAAAAACTCAGCATTTATGGGTTCAAAAAGACTTCCAATTTAAAATTCCAATTGAAAACTAAGTCATTTTCCATTCAGGAAAATTTTCCATGCATGAATGTATGTAATTGGTATTTTCAGTAAATTTTCAAAACTTCCCCTTCTATGATTTGTTCAAAATGTCAAAATAAAAAAAACCGTTGCGATTTTGGCAGCCACCTCAATGTTCTTGACTGAGAGATTTATGTAGGCTGTTTTCCAGCACTTATAGATTTATTTGATTGTGTGCTGAAGAGTCATTCTATAAATGTAGCAAGGCAAGAAATTCTCCCAAGCTGGACGTATACAGCCAAGAATCGAGTTGCAAAATAACACAAAACAGAAGAGCTGAAATAGAGAAATCAGTCCCCAGCAAAACAAGAGAACTACACAAGAAACGTGGAGCCGGCAATCTCGCAATGTGAAAGGCTAATCACAAGATTTAAAATCTAATCTTGCTTTCAAAGGCGGCTCATGTAATTGCATACATTGTAAAGGGACATGAGAACAGTGGGAACAGAAAAAAAAAATCTAAACAAGCAGGCTTGGTATAAGCCATAAATTTAATGTGGAAAAAAGCAAAAAATTCGCAAGAGCAGGCGCAGACCTCAGTAAAGGGTCAGCCAAGGAAAAGGACAGTAGAATAGCCACAAACAGCCACTTCCGATGAAAAGGGAACCTTTAATTTTGGATAAATATGTACTCCAATGGAATACTCCCTAAAGACCCCTTAGATTAAATTCCCATTCATTCCCATTGCCTAACAAATATTTACAGGGGGTCTATCATGAGCTGATATTGTGCGAATACAAAGATAAATCAGACACCAGAGGAAGAAAGTCATAGCTCCCTAGAGCACAAAGCAGAAAGTACAAGAAATCACTCCATAAAGAGGATGGTATTTAAACTATGCGCGGAAGAAGGGGCAGGACTTGGCCCTAGGCAGGCGGCGATGGGAAGGCCTGGAGGTGGGACAGCACGGAGCATGTGCAGAAGTCAGAGACAACTGCAGATTGACCGGAAGTGCAGTCCACCTACGCAGGAGCAGTGTGGGCTGTGAGGGAGATGGGGTGACATCGTGGGACCAGGGGAGTTTGACTTAACTCTACGGAAAGTAGGAAACCACTGGAGTTTTCGGATCCCAGGAATAGTCTGATGCTAAAGATGTTGGAGAAAGTTAATGTGTGTGGGGCAACCTAGAAGAGGAGAAGAAAACACAATCTCAGCAGAATATATTTCAGGACAGCAAAAATGTAGAGGCTTGTCTTCTTGGGCTAGAAAGTGCTGAAAGCATATTTGTGAGTTATGCGTTTCTAAACGTTAAGACTGCCATGTCTTGCTAATTGGAAAGGCAGTAAGAGGTGCCACCAAGGCACATGCAGGTCATCCAGGAACTGTGGCAGACCCTGGCCGAGGGAGTGAGACCAAATTCCCCGTTTTCCCCAGAGTGAGGTGCAAGATCTCTGGTGCGTGTCGAATGCCAGGAACTAAGTGGATAAGAACCATTCCTCAGGGTGTATGTAATTCTCCATCACAGCAAGAATTCGGATACACCTCAGGCCCATCCATGGTACACCACTGCCACGCAACCCATGAGCAGCCGCTGTGTCCAGAAGTGTGCTAACCAGGAGAAAAGTCGCCTCCCACCCACAGCGGGGAAGGGAAACACATTCAGAGGCCCTTGGTAATAAATAACCGTATGGTGTGAGGGTTTGCGGGAGACTTTATTAAAAGGGACAACGTACCAGGGAGTAAAAAAATTTTGCTTTGTTTTCATAGGGGCATTTCTTAACCACCATGTTTATACAGCATTTTTATACTTTTCAAGGTGCTTTTAAACATTTTATTTCATTTTCCCCAATAACCCCATTATTTTTGTTTTACAGAAAGAGCTACAGAAGCCCAGAGAGTGTGTGTGGCTTTGCCTCAGACCTCACAGCCCCCTGGGAGAGAGCTGAGCACCCAGACGCCAGTCTCTTGATCGGTCCTCCACTTCGTCATCCAGCTTCCTTCTCCTCACCACCAACAAATACTTGAGAGTCACTCCACAGAAGCTGTGCTTATAAGACTGAGGAAAACCTCAGGCTTTCCTGGGAGTTTTAACAGAAAAATCATAGCAGGATTTTAGGTGCCAAATGAAAACCTCGCTCATTTTCCCTTCATGGAGCCCTCTGGTGGCAGGTAACATAAGAGTTTCGAAGCAGGAAGTCTTAAGAAGTTTTTAGGATCTGACTTTATGGAAAGATGAGAATATTGAAACACAGAAAATAATCTTCAGAAGGACTCATCTAACCCAGTCCTCTCATTTGGCATATTAAGAAATCAATATCCAGAGAGGTCAAGCAATTGTGCTTATGGTAGCACAGCACCTAAGCCAGTGCTTCTCTCGAGGAAGAAAGGCCACCTACAGCATCCTCCTCATTCTCCTTTCTCTTGTGGGTTAACATTGATGCCGCACAGGGAATGTCCTCCCTGGGAAGTAGGACGCGGCAAGGACAACCTCCTGGTATTTGCACAAATAATTGTACAGACGGACACCCCCTGACTCCTACTCTTAATAGTTACAGGACCCATGTGATGTCATCCCCCTCATCCCCTCCGAGCCTCAGTTTCCTCATTGTAAACAAGGAACAGGGATAGTTCCCACTCACTGGGTTGTTTTAAGGGTTAAATGAAATAATGCAAGTCACACATTTAACATCAGCCTGGTATGTAGTAAGCACTTGATACGTGTGGTTTTTTAATATGCTTAACAACCTGCTCTGCTTGGTGTACTCAGACCCACTAACCCTAAAGCTTTTTGTTTGCCTTCACCTATAAATCAGGAAAAAACACGTTTTTTTTTTTCCAGAGGAAATGAGTGTTTTAAATATAGTCCCTTCTCCTTATTACATAGCCTCTGTGGGAGCACCTGCGTGTCCAGGGAGCCTGGTTCTTCTTCCAGGGCTCATGAGATCGGGCCTTCTCGGGGCAGTGCCCAAGCGAATCACCTGCTGCCCTCTTCTGAATGCACCCTCAGGCCCGTGGGGGATCAGGAAAAAGGAAGAGCAGCCTCCTCCCATACCCGCTACCGGCTCCCCCGCACCCCTTCTGTTTCTCGGTTAAGAGGCACTGTCGGCTCCTCTTGTCCTCCATTGCAAAATGGGCCTGAATGAAGACACCCGGCCTTTCCTATCCCACGCGTGCTTCTGAGGATCAAACGAGATCCAGGACGTGAAAGTGCGCTGCAGCAGGGAAAGCTCCGGAAACGCATTATTGTCAGCAACATTGTCGTTAAATCATAAGTTCCTATTTCAGCTCATTTATGGCGTGTGCCAGGCCCTGACTGTGGGAAATAAGATGGGCATGGTGGCTGCACACTTGGAGTTTACAGTCTGTGTTTCTTTGGTTTATTACTATTGTTACTATTGATTAAATTAACATGAACTATAATTTACGTGGTATCTAAGAATAAAATAACATTAACAATAGCTATGAACAGAGTGCCTACGGTGGATTAGATGGTCAATTTATAAACGGTAATAGCTAATTTATTTGAATGCCTATGTATTTTGCAAATATTATGTAATTAATTCACAGGAAACCAATAGGTAGGTATTTACAGATGAAGCCTTTGAAGCTGATAACTGGCTGAAGGCCTTATTTCAAATACGTGGCAAAGCCCAGTTCTAGAAGATAAATCCATTCTTTTCACTGTGCCACTAAGAACTGCACCATCAAAGGATTTTTGTCTGTCTCCATGTCATTTGGGGCTGTTGTAGGGGCAATCCTGAATTTTATATGTGAAAAATTTAACATAATATCACCCGATTGGCACTTCACTCAGTCTGTAACTTTGGATCTCTTCTAAGATCCAAACTTTTTGAAATTCAGTAGGAAAAATAAGATCTTCCCAAAATAATAAAATTATCGAAAGCTTTCAGATTCTTTGGAGAATTAAATCAAAGAAATGTGGTGGACATTTATTCCCCTAATAAATATGTTGGCCCCAAATTTCTGTTATGCACCCAGAAGCTAATTGAGCTCATTCAACAGCAGGCATTTTTCAGGATGTTTGCTATATCTGTGCTCAGAATCTCAGGAGCCTGTGACACCTACAACAGAATATGACCCTCTTGTACCCATGTAATTATTAAGAACACTCTCTTTTACTCTCAAAAGGGTCCAGGTTTGGACAATAAATTATACAGCCATCCTACCAATAAATCATGGGGGTAAAGAAAATTTCCTACCTTCTTTGAAATTAAAAAACAGAAGGAGAATATTGGACTAACCTTCTTATCATAAATTACCATGAAAACTGGACAAAATAGATGAAACAACTATTTACACATACTGGACAACAGTCAGCTCAGGACAGTGAGGTAAGCACTATGATCGCCCAGATTTCCTTCCATAGGCATTTTCCAAACCTCAGTGCAGATATGGAGAATCCAGACAGAGCACAGTAGTCTCACTGAGCAGAGACACAGGTCAGATTTCAGAGAGACTGAGACAACCAGAATTTGTAGGCGAAAGTACTGGAAAGAAGAACGTTACATGGTGAATGAGTTCTATAAATCTGCATGGGGGCCAATGAGTCTTTGACACGCATAGGACAAGACTCCACAGTCCAGGCAAAGAACAACTGCTGGAGCGCTATTAGTTCAACAGCTACAGGAGCTTGCACAGGGCTGGGAGATATCTGAGTTCTCCAGAGTGCTGAGACCTGACACAATATCAAGGATATTTAATAGAGACTCCAGAAGGATCAGACCTTAAAAGTAGGGTCAAATTAGCCTAAGGGTAAAGGTTTTCCTTGTCTCACACTAATAAAGCCTTTTTTGAAAAAGCTTTTACAGAATAAACCTAATCTTCCAGAAAATTAACTACCTGTAAGAATAAAATTTAACGTTTTAAAGAAAGACCACAAGAATCAGACTTTCAAAGATTTAGCATCCACAATGTCCAGAATATAATTTAAAAATTACTAGCCTATGAAGAATCAGGAAAATATGACCCACAATCTGTAGAAAAATAAATCATTAGAATAGACCCAGCAATAAGACAAATGATGGAAGAAGTAGAAAAAGACCTTAAAATACCTATCATAAATATGTTCAAGGATTTAAAGGAAAACACAAATACGATGAGAAGACAGATGGAAACTATAAAATGGAAATAAAAGAAAACTCTAGATCTTAAAAATATAATTTCTGAAACGGAAAATTCAGTGGATGGGCTTGATAGAAGATTAGCTACTGTAGAAGAAAGTATTAGTGATTTTAACATGGCACGATAAATTACCCAAACTAGAGCAATAGAGAAAAAAGGCTTAGAAACTCAACTGTGCCTCAGTGAACAACATCAAGTGATACTTGCACTCCCAGAAGGAAAGGAGATGGGGTGGTGGGCGAGGAGAAAATTTGCTGAATTATAGCTGGAAATTTTGCAGATTTAATGAAAAACATCAATCTGCAGATCCGTAAGACATAATGAATTCCAAGAAGAATAAACACAAAACACACATCAAGCCATATCTTAATCAAATTGCTGAAAAACAATGATAAAGAGACTATCTTAAAAGCAGTCAGAGAGGAAAAAAGACAATACATATAGAGGAATGAAGATAAGACTAATCATTGATTTCTCGATATAAACAATGCATGCCAAAAGATAATGGAATGACATTTTTTAAATGTTGAATGGAAAGAAAAAAATGACTGTATTATTAAATTCATTATTAATGACTGTATTATTAAATTAAATCTGTATTATTAAAATCACTTACAAAAGCATAAAAAATATGAAATACCTAGGGATAAGTTTAATAAAATATAGTTAGGATCAGTATGGTAAAAATAAAAAAAAAACTGGTTCTGGTAAAAATTAAAGAAGATCCAAACATTCATGGACTGGAGTACTCACAATTAATAAAATGTACATTTTCCATAAATTGATCTATGTAGTCAAAGCAATACACATGAAAATCTAAGCAGCTATTTTTTTTTAAAGAAGCTGAAAAGCCGATTCTAAAACTTGTGTGGAAATACAAAATAACTAGAATAGCCAAAACAATTTTGAAAACGAACCAATTTGGAGGGCTTTTAATACCTTATTTTAAGACTCATTATAAAATTACAGGAATCAAGACAGTGTGCTATTATAGTAAGGATAGGCATAAAGACAAATGAAAGAGAAAAGAGAGTATGTGTGCATGAGCGTGTCTGTGTGTGTGTGTTCAACTGATTTTTGAAAAAGGTACCAATAATATAATTCAGGGGAGAAAGAAAGGAAGTCATTTCAGCTAAGGGTTAATGTGATGGAAAAACTAGATATCCCCAGGGGAGAAAATGAATCTTAACCTCTACCTCTCACCTACACAAAATAAACTCAAAATGGAACATTGACCTAAACGTAAAAACTAAAACTACAAAATGTCTAGGAGAAACCTAGAAGAAAATCTTCACCTTCTTGTGATAGGCAAATATTTCTTAGACACAATACAAAAGTACTAGCATAAGAGAAAAACGTTGACCAATTGGATTTCATCAAAATTAAAAACTCTAATTTTCAAGAAACATTGTTAAGAAAAAGAAGTCAAGCCTCATACTAGGAAAAAATAAATTCACAATACACAGATCTCACAAAGGACTTGTGTCCAGAACAAACACAAAGAACACTTACAACTCAACAGTAAGAAGACAAGCCATTTTAAAAACGGGTAAAAAATCTGAACGGCCACTTCACAAGAGAACAAAACATGTAAATATACATATACATACATATATATGTATATGGCCACACAATAAGCACAAGAAAAGTTGCTCAATATTATTTAGTAGCCAGGGAAATGCAAATTAAAACCAAATCAGCTCCCAAGTCCTGATGAGAACATAGAACAACCACTATTCTCATACGTGATGGGTGGTGGAACCATTTGGGAAACAATTTGGCAGTATCTTATAAAGTTGAACATACACTCGACATATAATACAATGATTCCACTCTTAGATGTTTACTCAAGAGAAACGAAAACATACGTCCAGAAAAAAAGAAACTTACATATGAATGTTCATAGCAGCTTCATTCACAATATCCCCAGAGTGGAAACAAACCAAATGTTGTTGTCAAAACCTGAATGATGTTATCATCAGGTAAATGGATAAACACACTGTGGTATATTCATATCATAGAATACTATACAACCATAAAAAGGAACACAGATAAGTCTCAAAAACAACATGCCAAGCAAAAGCAGTCAGCCACAAAAAAGAGTACGTATTGTGTGATTCATCACATGACAATCTAGAACAGGCAACCTGAGTCCATAGTCACAGAAACTGGATCAGTGGTTGCTTGGAGGGGGATGGGGTGAGGTGGGGAAATTGACTTGGTGACCCACGTGGAACTTTCTGGAGGGGATGGAACTGTTCTATGGCAGGATGGTTACATATTTGGCAAAACTCGATGAACTGAAGATTTAAAATGGGTGTGTTTTATTACATCTAAATTACAACTCAATAAAGTTAAAGGTTTTCTTAAAATAAAAGGGAAAGGGAGGAAAAGAAGAAAAAAGCTATGGAACATTATACAGCTATGAAAAAGAATAAGGTAGATAAATATTTCCGAATTTAAGGATATATAATACTGAGTGAACAATGAAAGTTGTTGAATAGTGCCATTGATCTCAGGTGTTTTTTAAACAGTAGACCCTTTCTCTCTCTCTCTCCACATACACACATATACAGTTTCTATACACCCAGAGAGAGTGGAGACAGAGCAAAGCAAGTCAGTGGTTACTCTGCAGAGCATCAGACAGGGGAGGGGTCTTTTATTTCCACTTTATGCCCTTCTCTATTTCTCAAATTTTTAATGAGCCTGTGTTAGTTTTAAAATAAAGTGATTTTGAAAACCCTAATGCCCTCAAAGACCTGCTTTCTGCTCTCTAAATGATACAATTAAAATATAATAAAATAGGAGGACATCTATTTTTTCTGAGTATTTTTATTATTCATACTTATGATATGTGTAGAAATCTCCACTTTTTTATTGCAATAAAATATATATAACATGAAAATTACCATTTTAACCAATTTTAAGCACACAGTTCAGGGACATGAAGTACATTCCTATCGTTGAGCAGCATCACCGCTATCCGCCTCTGGAACTCCTTCAGCCTCCCCAGCTATACACTCTGTACCCAGCAGACAACAATTCTCAATTCTCCCCTCTCTCCAGCCTCTGGCAACCACTAATTGACTTTCTTTCTGTATGAATTTGACCATCTCAGACACCTCATATAAGTGGAAATGATATGTGTCCTTTCTGTCTGTCTTCTTTCATTAGCATAATGTCTTCAAAGTTCACCCATGCTGTAGCATGCATCAGAATTTCCTTCCTTTTTATTCCATTGTCTGTATATACCACATTTTATTTATCTATTCAAGCATCCATGGGTACTTGGGTTGTTTCCATCTTTTGGCTATTGTGAATAATGTCGCTGGGAACATTGTTGTACAAATATCTGCTTGAATCTCAGTTTTTCTGGGTATAGACCTAGGAGTGGGATTGCTGGGTCAGATGATTATCCTGTTTAATTTTTTTTCCTCATCTGTAAAATGGGTAAGATCATCTCTGTTCTGTCCACACCCATGGGGCTATGAGAACCAAATACAAAACCCCTTTATAAGTCGTTAAACATCACATTCATGTAAGAAGTCACGAGAAAGCTTTTATGAGGGAGACTACAATCCTAAAAATATGTTTAAATAATTTTTAAATAAAAGTTAGGAATCACAATGAAGATTTATTGAATGTCTACGTGTGCCAAGCCCTGATCTAAGCGTTTTACAGGTGTTAGCAAAATTGAGCCTCATACCAATCTTGTGAAGTAGTTATTATGTTATCATTTTACACGTGAGAAAACAGAGGCACAGAAGAGCTACACAACTTGCCCAAAGTCACACAGCCAGTAAGCAGGAGAGTCAGAAACAACTTCAAGTAGTAACAACTTCCCCACGTGAGAGTTCTTTCAACAGTTAGTAGGTTCTATCATAATTTACAATTACAAATTTTGAAAGAAAAAGTGCATTTATATTATTTCAAAGCCTCGTGAGTAGTCAAGGAAATGCAAGGGGAAATCAATCCATTCTTATAAGTGCTACATATGTTTCCCCATAAATCACTTCTACTTTGATTCCGGAAGGAAAGAGAGAAGAGTCCAGACTTTTTTTTTTTAACTTTTCATTAAGATTATGATAGTTTACAACCTTGTGAAATTTCAGTTGTACATTATTGTCAGTCATGTTGTAGGTGCACCACTTCACCCTTTGTGCCCTCCCCCCACCACCACTTTCCCCTGGCAACCACCAATCAATTCCCTTTGTCTCTATGTTTAACTTCCACCTATGAGTGGAGTCATACAGAGTTTGTCTTTCTCTGTCTGGCTTATTTCACTTAACATAATACCTTCGAGGTCCATCCATTGTTGTGAATGGGACAATTTTATCTTTTTTTCTGGCTGAGTAGTATTCCATTGTATATCTATACCACATCTTCTTTATCCAATCATCAGTTGGTTCCATGTCTTGGCTATTGTGAATGATGCTGCGATGAACAGAGGGGTGCATGGGACTCTTGGAACTGCTGCTTTCAAGTTCTTTGGATAGGAGAATCCAGACTTTAAGTACCAACATGGTAGGTATCACAAAAACTAGCTTTGGAAAAGATTTTGACCTCCCTTTTACCTGAGGGGACTGGGCGAGGGGGTGGATGTGAGGCACATGGAGGGTGAGGAGTAACGGCTGCCACTGGCGTCGACACGGAGCAAAGAGAAAGCACAGGAAAGCTACACTCAGAGGCATGTGCGACCAACATGAGACACACCATATTTCTGATGAGGTCTTCATGCCTTCTTTGTCTTCAAATGAAAACTGAAGCCATGAAATTCCTTTTTTGTTAACGTTAAGATATGGTAATGCCAAGCATTCATGACCATAAGCATGGAAAATTGATGAAATTACAGTCTGTTCAGGGAAATAATATGGTGATGAGAGAAAAAGTCTTTGCCTGTGTCAGGATCCCAGTGGCAGCTTTTTGAAACAGGTGAACATTTTCTTCCCCTTCTACTGGAAAACATCCCTTTGTATGATACGCCAAGCAGATGCTTGTGGAAAAAGGTCAAAGGGAAAAAGAGAATGACAAATAATTGAGATATTTTTGAGGGCCTGTAAGTCAGTGAGCATTTCATTAGGATCATTTCGGCAATTTTCTGCTCTCAAAGAAGCAGCCAAATTGAAATCATATCCTTCTACTTAATAAGCAAAAGAATGTGATTATGCTGCCATGACATTAAGATTCGAGACGGTCATGTGACGGGCATGAAGAAAGTCAGAGTTAAAGAATCTAAGTAAAATTAACCTGGCCCTTTCCCATGAATGCTTTTCAGCAGAATACATTTAAAAAATCACTTCTTTATGAGCTAAGAACAGGCACAACTCAAAGATCAGAGGACTGCATTTCTGGCATAGGCTATATTGAAGTCTCAAGCAACTAAAAAAAGTATTGTCGTACCTAATCATAGAGTACTCAGCTTCCATCTTAAGTGTCATCTCCCAAGGTTCAAGGCTACGTAAGTGCACCAGTTAGTTTCTGCTGTTTAACAAGTCAACCCAAAACTCTGTGGCTTAAACAACACCCATTTATTAATTCTCACGAGTTATGCCGATCTGGATGAGAAGTGGCTGATCTTAGCTGGGCCTCCTCACATGGTCAGCTGGTGTGTCGACTGTGGGCTGACTGGTCTAGGATGGCTTTGGCTGGCATGACTTTGCTCTGCTTCCACATGCTGGCTCATCCTCCAACAGGCTAGTCCAAGTTCATTTTTGTGGCAATGGCAAAGTTCCGAGAGAAAGAGTAGAAGCAATCAAGGCCTCTTGAGGTCTAGGCTGAGAACTGGCCCACGGTCTCTTTACCACACTCTCTTGGCCAGAAAATAAGACATAAGGGCAGTCTAGAGTCAAAGGGTGGGGAAATAGAGTCCATCTCTGGATGGGAAGACCTGAAAAATAACATTACCATGGGGGAGAATGGAAGCCCACTATAATTTTCTAATTAGAAATGGATTGCCCCCAATTTATAAACAGATTAGATCCCAAAGTGCACTGGTACTCCATTGTTTGACTCTTGGGATACATATCCCTAAGGTGACAAATGTTAGGTTAGGTTCCCAAGTTAATGAATGAGTCTACTATCCATAAGGTTGAAGAAACAACTATACCATGGCAATGTAACACAAAAATAATGTCGTTGCCAGGGAAAGACAAACACTGTACGATTTCACTCATATGTGGAAGATTAATGCATGGCAAAGAGAACAGATTAGCAGTTACCAGAAGGGAAGGGGGTTGGAGCTAGGCATAATGGGTGAAGGGGCTCATGTATATGGTGACAGACAAATAACAGTGTACAAGTGAAATTTCACAATGTTATAAACTATGATGATGTCAATAAAATAAAAAATAATAATAATGTCATTGCTAGGAAAACAACGACAAAGAGGAAATCAACAGTATTAAATCAGAAATGACTTTTCATTTCTTAGATAAAAGTGCCTAGAAAAGCAAGTGTTGTTAGAAGAGGATGACTACATGGATATTTGGAGTCACTGGGATAGCAGGTGACCTGTGAGAAAATTAGGAGAGCCTTGTCTCCAAGGTCTTCTTCACTGTCTACTGCCCCCACCATTCCCTCCCACCAAACATACGTGGTTTGGATTCTAAACCCCCACCCCACGCCAATCTCATTCTTGTACGTAGTACTGCGAGATTCAGGCAATCGTAGAAACGTTTAGGCTGGAGCCTTGATTCCAACGAAGATTTTTTGTGATAATTCTGGAAAGAACTTCTGTTCATTTTCAGGTGCTTAGAACTTAATTTCATTTATGCCTTTTCTTGAAAGTTATTTTTTATGACACATTTCAAACACACATATAGAAAAATACAGAGAATCAGATGACAAACAGTCCTGTAACCACCGTTCAGCTCTATGAGATCCTAAAATGGTGGTGACGTTTGCTGTATATTTCTTTCAGAGAAATAAAACGTTACTGATGCAATTGCGCCTGTGCGTCCCTCCCTGATCGCATCCTTCCCATCATGCATCTCTCTCCCCCTCCTCCTCTGAAGTAACCACTAACTGGAATTTTTTTTTTGTCATTTATTATTCCCATGAATATTTTATACTTCTTCCTGTGTGTGTATTCATAAACAACACACAGCTTTGTCTTACAAGTTTTAAACTTTATATAAATTGCTATCGTATTGTACCTATAAATCTGCACATTTTTCACTCAACATTTTAAAAAGGTTTTTCTGTGTTGAAACACAACACTCTAGTTTACTAATTTTCAGGGTTAAATAGTTTTCAATCGTGTGACCTGCACCAGATGTATGTTTCCATTCTCCTATTTTTAAATGGTTTTTATTTAATTAATTTTTGAGGTCACATTGGTTTATAATATTATATAAATTTCAGGTGTACATCATTATATTTCAATTTCTGTGTAGACTACATCGTGTTCACCACCCAAAGTCTAATTGCCATCCGTCACCATACACATGTGCCCTATTACCCCTTTCACTATCGCCCTTCCCCCTTCCCCTCTGGTAACCACCGATCTATTCTCTGTATCTATGTGTTTGTTTGTTGTTGTTGTTGTTGTTTTTATCTTCCACATGAGTGAAATATACAGTATTTGTCTTTCTCCGTCTGACATATTTCACTTAGCATAATAACCTCAAGGTTCATCCATGCTGTCACAAATGGCAAGATTCATCTTTTTTATGGCTGAGTAGTATTCCATTTTATATATATACATACATACATATATATATATATATGTCTCATCTTTATCCATTCATCCCTTGATGGGCACTTAGGTTGTTTCCAAGTCTTGGCTATTGTGAATAATGCTGTGATGAACATAAGGGTGCATATATCTTTTCAAATTAGTGTTTTTGTGTTCTTTGGATAAATACTCAGAAGTAGAATAGCTGGATCATATGGTATTTTTACTTTTTAATTTTTTGAGGAATCTCCATACTGTTTCCATAGTGTCTGCACCAGTTTACATTCCCACTAGTAGTGTATGAGGGTTCTCTTTTCTCCACATCCTCTCCAACACTTGTTATTTCTTGTCTCTTTAATAACGTCATTCTGATGGGTGTGATGTGATACCTCATTGTGGTTCTGATTTGCATTTCCCTAATAATTAGTGATGTTGAACATCTTTTCATGTGCCTGTTAGCCACCTGCACATTTTCTTTGGAAAAATGTCTGTTCAGATACTCTGTCCATTTTTTCATCAGGTTGTTTGGGTTTTTTCATCGTTGAGTTGTATGAGTTCTTTATATATTTTGGATACTAACCCCTTGTCAGATATATGATTTGAACATATCTTCTCCAAATATTTAGGTTGTCTTTCCTTTTTTTTTTTTTTTTTTGATGGTTTCCTTTGCTGTGCAGAAGCTTTTCAGTTTGTTTTAGGCCCGTTTGTTTATTTTTTCTTTTGTTTCCCTTGCCTGAGGAGACATGATATTCAAAAAGATACTGCTAAGACCGATGTCAAAGACTGTACTGCCTATGCTTTCTTCTAGGAGTTCTATGGTTTCACATCTTACATTCAAGTCTTTAATCCTTTTTCAGTTGATTTTTGTGTATGGTACAAGATAATGGTCTCCTTTCATTCTTTTGAA
The DNA here is from genome assembly GCF_021613505.1 of Equus quagga. NCBI lineage: Eukaryota > Metazoa > Chordata > Mammalia > Perissodactyla > Equidae > Equus > Equus quagga. Next base: position 10,472,912 of record NC_060280.1, read on the forward strand.
TGTGGCTGTCCAGTTTTCCCAACACCATTTATTGAAGGGACTTTCCTTTCTCCATTGTATGTTCTTGGCTCCTTTGTTGAAAATTAGCTGTCCATAGATCTGTGGGGTTTTTACTTGGCTTTCAATTCTGTTCCTTTGATCTGTGTGTCTGTTTTTCTGCCAGTACCATGCTGGTTTGATTACTATAGTTTTGTAGTATATTTTGAAATCAGGGAACGCAAATCAATCAACATGACACACCACATTAACACGACGAAGAATAAAAATCGCATGATCATCTCAATAGATGCAGAGAAAGCATTCAACAAGATACAACATCCATTTATGATAAAAACTCTGAATAAAATAGGTACAGAAGGAAAGTACCTCAACATAATAAGGGCCACATATGACAAACCCACAGCCAACATCATACTCAACAGTATTAAACTGAAAGCCATCCCTCTGAGAACAGAAACAAGACAAGGGTGCCCACTCTCACCACTCTTATTCAACATGGTACTGACAGCTTTAGCCAGAGCAATTCGGCTAGAAAAAGAAATAAAAGGAATACAAATGGGAAAGGAAGAAGTAAAACTGTCACTATTTGCAGATGACATCATTTACATATAGAAAACCAAAAACTATTAGAAATAATAAACGAATATGGTAAAGTTGCAGGGTACAAAATCAACATACAAAAATCAATTGCGTTTCTATATACTAGAGACGAACTAGCAGAAAGAGAAGTCAAGAATACAATCCCATTTACAATCACAACAAAAAGAATAAAATACCTAGGAATAAATTAGGAAGTGAAAGACCCGTACGCTGAAAACGATAGAACATCATTGAAAGAAATCAAAGAAGACACAAAGAAATAGAAAGATAGTCCATGCTCATGGATCAGAAGAATTAACATAGTTAAAATATCCATACTTCCTGAAGCAATCTACAGATTCATGCGATTCCTACCAAAGTTCCAACATTTTAATGGAAATGGAACAAAGAATCCTAAAATTTATATGGAATGACAAAAGACCCTGAATAGTCAAAGCAATCCAGAGAAAAAAGAACAAAGCTGGAAGTATTCATTCTCCTGTTGATGGACATTTAAGTTGCTTGTCATTTTCTCTATTATAAACAATACTTTAATTAATATTTTTGTGCATATTTTATGCAATATATATATAAGAATTTCTCTAGCATACATGTCTAGAAGTGGCATATTTCTATATTTTATATGTCTTTCTGTATTTCACTTTCTATATTTTAGTGTCTGAGCATCTTCAACTGTATTAAATATTACCAAATTACTCCTACCAGCTGTGTTCAGGAGTTCATGTTGATTGACCTCTAGAATTGTCAGTTTTTCACATTTTGCCAACCTGATAAGTATGGTAATATATCTCACTGTTATTTTAATTTTCCTGATTACTAGGGAGGTAAAATATTTTTTGTTTGTTTATTGAGCTCTCCATTTGTGAATTACTTGTTCATATCTTTTGTCCATTTATTATCATGTTTTCTTTTTTATTATAGGTTTGTGCACTCAACAGGAATCTAATTAACCATTTGTCACATAAATTGCAAATATTTTTCTTTCACATTTAGCCTTTGACCAAGTTTACGGTATTTTTGTCTTACAGAATTTTAAAATTTGTATTCAGGCAAATGCAACAAAGTTTTCCCTAATTTTTATCAAATGCAATTTTCCTGCTGCCCTGGCTCCTCGCTACTCAAAAAGTGGTCCACGGACCAGCAGCGCCAACATCATCTGAGAATCATTGTTTAAGAAGCACTGTTGCAGATTCGTTCCCTTCTCACCTTCTCCCAGACTGCATCCCTTAGTCATCCCCTCCGTCTCTTGCGTCATCCGAATCTTCCTCTCTGTTAAATCTTTCCCATTATGATACAAGCACATGCCACCTCAAACATTCTTTGATCCAAATTCTCTGCTAGTGTATGCTTCGTTTTTCTGTTCCTCTTTAGAGCAAAACTTTTCAAACCAGTTGTCTAGACGCACTGTCCCTCCCTGTTCATCTCGCAAACACTTTTCAGCCTACGTCATCTGCCTTCCACTTCCCACCACTCCACCGAAACTAACCTTGTCAAAGTCATCAGATCTGGGCTGCAGAATTCAAAGGCCATTTTTTAGTCATCATCTTATATGATCTCTTAGCAGCACTGGACCCCACCAACCGCACTCTCCTTGAAACATATTTCTCCCTTTGCTTCTGTGAAACTAGACTCCTGATTTTCCTCCTACTTCACTGGCTATTCCTTCTGTGTCTCCTTTGCTGGCTAATCTTTTTTTCCCTAACTCCCTGCATATAAGAATGCCTCAAGGTTGGTCCTCGTCCCTTTTCTCCAGCTGTACTTTCTTCCCAGGTTATCTCAGCCACTCCCATGGCTTCAGATCAGAGGAGTACCAACGTCAGGGGAGCGGGAGCTGTCCATCCCTGCTCCAGGCAATAAGGCAGAGCATGGTCTGTCAAGATTTTTAAAACAACAAGACCAACTATATAGGGGTCTGATTTTTATTATCACCAAGTCTGGACAGTCATAAAATGCTCCTTCCAAGCGAGGTGGATCTTTTATTGATTTAAGTTCTAAACTTTTAAATAAAAGTTTTAATAAAAATATGTAAGCTTCAAATTAGCACATTTTTTATTACTTATTGTCTAATAAGCATTGTATTCTACATGGAAGTTAATTTGGAAAACGCCCATTTATGCGGTCAGCCGTTCCCTTCTCCCACAGGACACACGCAGACTCAGAATTATGCATTCGTTTTAAGAGAGGTTAGTAATAGTTTGAAATTGTCCAGTGTCATATCAGGTATAGTGTATGTCTCTTGCCCTGTACTACTATATCTTCCTGTGCTTAGGCAGTAGATTCAAAATAAATAATGACAGCACAGTGATTGTGAAAATGACAAAAACCATACTCGAGTTATTTCAATCTTGTCATTCTATGTGAACATTTGGAGTTTTTTGTCTCCAAAATTTAAAACAGTGAAACTCAGTGTGAACTACAAGATGTAATATTTTTGTTGTTAAGTGTAAAATATAGTTTATACTTAAATATTTTCTTAAATTTGAATATCTTTAAAATGAAAATGTATTCCTTTTAATTGCTAATTTTTAATTTTAAAACTAAAGAACTTATCAAGAACATTTGAAAATTGCCAATTATTACATGATTGTACACAAAAAATATTTTGTTGTATAAAGGAGGGAGTGTTAAAAAAAGATCCACTTTGGGTGTTAAGAATACTACATAAGCCACCACTTGAAATACTGATCTACGTATGCACGTCCAAATTTCTGTCTAGATCTCTCTCATCAGCTCCACGTTAATATATTGGAGTGGCTGCTTGACAACTCTACTTGGATGTCCCGCAGATATCTCAAAATTAATCCTCTAAATGGGCCTATTGATTTCCCCCGATCCACCCCAGCCTGGGCCTCCTTCCAGGCTTTTCAGTAAATGACACCACCACTCTCCATCAAGTTGTTCAAGCCAAATTCCAGGTGACATTGTCAATTCATCCCTTTCCTTCGCTCTTCATACTCAGGTAATTCCCACGGGATTTCCACTAGCATCACTCTAGTTCAAATCATCCAGTGCCAAAAGCTCCCAGGTTCCCAGCACTGGCATCCGTCTCTCCCATTCATGCCTCCGGCATAGCCCCTGGATCAGTTGGTGTTGACTCCTCTCAAAATCTTTCAATGACTTCCAGTTGCGGAGCATCATTACCATGGCCTGCAAGCCTCCGCATTTCCTGCCCAGTGTCATCTCAGAACACTTCCCATCCTCATCGCTCTCTACTATCTGCAGAGGGCTTGTTTCTGATTCTCAGATACCCCATCCTTTCCCCAGTTACTCAGAGCCTTTGCACTTTCCCTCTCCTCATCCCAGAGGAGCCCGGATGGCCTTTCCCCAGCTTTTGCAAGGGCTCATTCACTGTCGCCCTTCAATTTGTATTTTAAATGTCACTTCTTCAGAGCAGCTTTCTTTGACCCTATTTATACCCCTTATGGACTTCACAATTGCAGTGTTTACTTGCTCTTAGTTAATAGTTTATCTCCCTCATTATACTGTAAGCCCCAGGAGAGCAGGTCTGCTTGTTCACGCCTGCATCTCAGTGACCAGCACAGTGTGCCTACACATTGGACAGTGTGAATCCTTGGTGAGAGTGAATTAGGCGACTCTCCCCTCCTGCTCTGCATCTATATGATTCCTGCAAAAGCTGCACACTCTTACATGACACCCCCCCACGGGTCCAAGAGACTACAGCTGGCTCCCATGGAAACTCTGAGCTTCTCCTCAGTTTTGGATTTTGGAACTGGGATTGAGAAAGAGTCATTCAATCCCTCTCAGGTAGATAAAATTGCACCATAAAACTCAGGGGCTATCGATGACTGTTTTTCATCATGTGGCCCAGAAAAACAGGGACAATAAATTGGCAGAGAGATAAATAAAGCAGATGTGCATACAGGCAGTAAATTCAAGAGACAGAGCGCATCCTGATGGCGTTCTCATGCCTGGTTCCAGGTGTTCTGAGGCCCTGCTGCAGCCCTGTCCTTGGCATCTACTCGACACAGCAGAATCCACATACTAAACACCCATTTTGCTTAAGTTTATTCAGATTGAGTTTCTCTCACTTGGAACCTTAAAAATGCCAAAAAAGCACAAGTTTTTGGTCAAAAAGTCACATGGATAAATGATGGCTATCCATTGCTATGCCCATCAAGTGAGAAGGTCAAGAAGGTCATGTTAAGCAAGTGGACATGTCAATGTCACTTTGAAAAAAGACATTGACAATCTGAACTGGCATTTACCAGCCAAAAAAGACAGTGAAAAAATGAAATAAATGACCAAAGGATTGACTGGGAAGAGTCCAGAGTGATGAGGCAGGATGATAGGGAGCAGGTAAGAAGGTGTCCTCAGAGAGAAGGGAGATGCTGACAGAGAGGGCAAGGTGTGAGCACGTGCACTGTGGATTGTGTCAGGCACGGCAATCAGGTCAGAAAAGCTAGAGAAGTGTGTGTAGAGAAGAAATGGGTGGGAAGGATGCTGGAAAGGGAAGACGCCATCAAGGAGGGCCTTGTGTTCTAAGCTTAGGAGTCTGGTCTTCATCCTCTGGTCCACAGAGCCACTAAGGGGATTTAAGCCAGAGAGTGTCCTGGTTTGGGATGGTGGATGGATTGGAGGAGGCCAGGCCTGGAAACAGGGAGCCCAGTTAGGAGTCCAGGTCGGGGCTGGTGGGGGTCTGAACCAAAGCAGTGGCCAAGGCGACTGAAATAAGGAAACAGATTGAGTGACGTTTAAGGAGGACAATGGAGATGATTTGGAGACCAGAGGTCCCTGTTTGCCCAAGACAATTTCAGTTTACATCTGTTGTCCTGGCTTAATTCTTGACAGTGCCCTTGCACTTACAGAAGTGTCCTGATTTGAGGATAAGTTACATGTTTACCCTCAGGGTAGGGTATGAAGGAGAGAGAAGAGTCTAGGATGTCCTTTGGGATCTGGCTTGGACAACCACGAGCTTCATGGTTCTAGTCACGAGTGTAGAGAGTACAAAAGGAGCAGGTTTGGGCTAGAAAATAACAAGATTATCACACACTGACTTTAAGATGCTTGTGGGACATTTTGATGAAATTATCCAGTAAATAGTTTAAAATATACTAAAATATAATACATAGAATGTTGTGACTTGAAAGACCCTAAGAGACTTTGGGATCACCTGTCATTGTTGCACAATTCTTTCCCCTAGAATTTTCCTCCAATCCTCAAATGTGTGCAGCTCTACATGAAACGCAAAGTCATTGATAGAAAGTTGAGGACACCTGCAGAGAGCAAGACCAATGGATTTTACCGATTTCCACTGACAAGGGAATTAGGTTTCTGCTACCAAATCCTTTCCCAGTGGAAACCCTCCTGCCTTGGACGGGAATATTTCACAGACGTGTCAGCACCCCTAGGCTCCCAGAGAAGGGATTGAAGTTATACACACTAAGTCAATAAAGGAACTTTTAATTTTTCATCTAGTCATTTGAGACCAAAACATCCCAAAACAGAAAGTAGAAATGTTCACAGACTGTGATTACAAACCACTTTCCTCATTCTGGATTTAAAATTAAATGAGAAGATCAACCTAAGATCAACTGAAAACTAGCTTCTCTCATGACCTCCACCGCACACTCTATGGCTTCCTAAAATTTAGCATGCTTCCTTAACCGGCCCCAACCCTCCAAGACACACACACACACACACACACACACACACAGACACACACACACACACAATACTGATACTTGGGCTGAACTTCAGCAAAGAAACAATTTGTCACAGCAGCAGCTGAAACAAGAAGTGTCAGCAAGATCGATTAGACTTCTTATCACAGGCTCCAGCATCCATCAGAACCACGGTGACTGCCTTCCTCTTACAGCGTGGGCTGGGGGTGGTAACCAGCCAGAACCTGTCAGCCCTGCAAGCCAGTAACACTCACTCTCGCCGGGGCCATTGGAGACAGCCCAGCCCAGCTCAGCCCCTGCCAACTGCTTCTCCCTCCAACATGACCCTGCTGCCCATCATGCCCTATTACCAGCCTCATTAGGCTCCATTTACGCCTGTACAATCGAAACATCACACAGCAGCACCATCATAATTGATTAAGGAGCCCTACCAATGAGTTTTGCTTGAAGAAATGTTTTTTTGAATCCCAGTGGTGCACCCTTGACAGGGAGGGCATAGAGTCGTAAAGAGCGTGCCCACTTCTCTCTTGTCTTTCCTTGGTCGAGGTTTAGAGGGAAGGAGACCATGCAAGGAGGACGAGAAACACCTTATAGAGTCGAGTGGAAAGCGCAGGAGCTTAGGGACACTTAGCACAGATGCTCCACCACTGACAAGCTGTGTGACCACAGGCAAGTCCCTTCACCCTTCTGATTCCTGGTTTCCAAGCCAGAAGTCTGCGGGCAGTTCTTCCTCTCTTCATTCTTCAACCACCCCAATTTCCAACATCTTTAACATCTGCCCTGGTTTAAGCTTCTGTTTGTGTCACTCCAACTTAAAATCATCCATTGGCTTCCCAGTGATTGTAGGATAAAGACCCACCTCCCCAGCGAGGCATACAGCCTTTTAGGATCTTGGCCCTATAACAGAAATAGGCAAATGATGGCAAAACCAGCTGGACTTTCTTAACATTGATCTCTCTCCTGGATTATCCCACATCTGACTCCATGGCCTCTGGGTACCGTGGTCTACTCTCATGGCTGGATCCCGCCCATCGTTTAGTACCTAGATACCCACATATACCTTCCCACTTTTGGCTTCAGGATCCCTTTACAATCTTAAAAATTATTGAGAACAAAAAGAGATTTCGTTTATCTGCATTATATCTGTCCGTTATTACTCTATTAGAAACTAAAATTGAGAAATTTTAAAAATATTTATTAATTCAATATTCTGAAAAACTATAACTTGTTAACAGATTTGGGTAAAAATAACTATATTTCAAAAACAAAAAATTAAGGAGAAGAGTAACATTGTTTTGCATTTCTGCAAATCTCTTTTAATGTCTGGCTTAATAGAAGACAGCTGGATTTTCATAGCTACGTCTGCATTGAATCTGTGGTGATATCACATGTCATATAGCTTCTGGAAAGCTCCACCATATACTTGTGAGAGAACAAGAGTGAACAAATCAAACAGCATCTTAGTATTATTATGAAAATAACTTTGAGCCCCTGAAAAACTCTTGGAAGCCCCCAGGGTTTCGAGGCCACATTTTGAGAATCTCTGATCTAGCCTGAGCAGGAGGAGTTCAGCGTCTTGAAATCAAGGACCGTGGCAGCAGTAGGGCCGCAGGGAACCACACAGACGTGCAATCAGGCAGGCCTGGATTGGAACCTCAGCCTTGCCATTAGGAAGCATGTTATGTAAGCTATGTAAGCCTCAGTTTACTCACTTCTAAAATGGGAACAATGCCATCTATTTAAAATAGTGTGTAAACATATATGCTTGCCACAGTGCCCATCTCGAGAGGGGGAGGGAGAGAGAGAGAAAGAAAGTCACTAAATGACCTTAAAAAGTCATGTGATGTACTGACACTGTGGCTCTTACTATCTAGTTTGAAAAAAGAGGTAACAACATAAATAGTATATTCTAGTATGATAGAGTATATTATAGCATGGTATGCTATGTACGGTATGGTATGGTATGTATGGTATGATATGGCCTGGTATGATATGTATGGTATGATATGGTATGCATGTTATAATATGGTATGATATGATATGGTATGATGTGGTATGCATATTGTACTATGGTGTGGTATGGTATGGTATGATATGGTATGCATGTTATAATATGGTGTGATATGCACATCATAGTATGGTGTGGTGTGGTGTGGTATGATATAGTATGCATGTTATAGTGTAGTGTGGTGTGGTGTGGTGTGGTGTGGTATGACATGATATTCATGTTACAGTACAGTGTGGTGTGTGGTATGATATGGTATGCATGTTATAGTATAGTGTGGTGTGGTTGGTATGCATGTTATAGTATGGTGTGGTGTGGTGTGGTGTGGTATGATATGGTATGCATGTTATAGTGTGGTATGGTGTGGTATATGGTATGCATGTTATAGTATGGTGTGGTGTGGTATGATATGGCATGCATGCTACAGTATAGTATGGTATGGTGTGGTATATGGTATGCATGTTATAGTACAGTGTGGTGTGGTATGATATGGTATGCATGTTACAGTATAGTGTGGTATGGTATGGTATATGGTATACATGTTATAGTATGGTGTGATGTGGTTGGCATGCATGTTATACTATGGTGTGGTGTGGCATGATATGGTATGCATGCTATAGTATGGTGTGGTGTGGTATGATATGGCATGCATGCTACAGTATAGTATAGTATGGTGTGGTATATGGTATACATGTTATAGTATGGTGTGATGTGGTTGGTATGCATGTTATAGTATGGTGTGGTGTGGTATGATATGGTATGCATGCTATAGTATGGTGTGGTGTGGTATGATATGGTATGCATGTTACAGTATAGTGTGGTATGGTGTGGTATATGGTATACATGTTATAGTATGGTGTGATGTGGTTGGTATGCATGTTATAGTATGGTGTGGTGTGGTATGATACGGTATGCATGCTACAGTATGGTGTGGTGTGGTATGGCATGCATGTTATAGTACAGTGTGGTGTGGTATGGTATGCATGTTATAGTATGGTGTGGTGTGG